>NC_036866.1:31721697-31772662 GCF_002910315.2 Salvelinus sp. IW2-2015
AGCCCTTACAGAGCCTGGAGGTATGTTGTGTCATTGTCCTGTTGAATAACAAATGATAGTCCCAATAAGCGCAAAGCAGATGGGATAGCGTATCACTGCAGAATGCTGTGGTAGCAATGCTAGTTAAGTGTGCCTTGAATTGTAATTAAATCACAGAACAGTGTCACCAGAAAAGCACCCCCACACATTCACACATCCTCCTCCATGCTCTAAGGTGGGAACCACACATGTGGAGATCATCCGTTCACCTACTCTGCATCTCACAAAGACATGGCTGTTGGAACCAAAAATCATAKATTTGGACYCATCAGACCAAAGGACAGATTTCCAACCGGTCTAATGTCCATTGCTCATGTTTCTTGGCCAAAGCAAGTATCTTKTTATTATTGGTGTCCTTTAGTAGAGGTTTCTGTGCAGCAATTCGACCATGAAGGTCTGACTCACGCAGTATCCTCTGAACAGTAGATGTTGAGATGTYTCTGTTACTTGACCTCTGTGAAGCATTTATTTGGGCTGCAATCTCAGAGGCTGGTAACTTTAATGAACTTATCCTCTGCAGCAGAGGTAACTCTGGGTCTTCCTTTCCTGTAGTGGTCCTCATGAGAGCCAGTTTCATCATAGCGCTTGAAGATTTTGCGACTGCACTTGAAGAAACTTTAAAATTCCGGATTGACTCTTTGCTTATTTGAGCTGGTCTTGCCATAAAATGAACTTGGTCTTTTACCAAATAGGGCTTTTTTCTGTATACCACCCCTACCTTGTCACAAAAGAACTGATTGGCTCAGGCGCATTAAGAAGGAAAGAAAATCCCCAAGTGAACTTGTAACAAGCCACACTTGTTAATTCAAATGCATTCCAGGTGACTACCTCATGAAGCTGGTTGAGAGAATACCAAGAGTGTGCAAAGATGTCATCAATGCAAAAGGTGACTCCTTTGAAGAATCTCAAATATAAAATATATTTTGATTTGTTTAACACTTGTTTGGTTACTACATGAGTCCATATGTGTTGTTTTACAGTTTTGATGTCTTCAARATTATTATCCAATGTAGAAATATGGTAAAAACAAAGAAAAACCCTTGAATGAGTAGGTGTGTTTTTTTACTTTTTTTTTTACTGGTACTGTACATAAATCGATCTATGCAATTTAACAGCAGCTTAAATAGTCKGTTTTTAAAATATTTATGTGACAATTGAAATCACTGCTGCTGTTTTGAACAGATTACCAGATTTCTACCAGTTAGAACAAGCTACCAGTGACATTGGTTGATTGAAGAAGGGAAACAACAACAAGCACAGATGTAACAAGTGAAAACGAATCAGCTTCAGAATTTTACGAAGCACCGAGCTTCGTGATTTAAACTAATTTACTGAAAACCCGCACTAACACATGTTATATTAATAGTTCTGCACATTCATGTAGCTTAGTTTTTCCAATGAATAGCTTGAACACTGATTAAGCAACATTAAGGACTAAACGTTCAAATCCTATTGCTGCAGGATTATCWTTCTAGGACAATACGGGTTAAGTTAAGATTCTACATCTGAATATTATTGGGCGATAGCTAGCATGTAGTATGTCACAAAGCAGAATGAGCTAGACAAGTTTCTTAAATATTCTATATATTCTGCCAGCTCAAATGGAGTTGAAATGTGCAMGATAGTTCTAGCTACTTTAGCTACCGGTAGCTAATCTATTTCTGAATGTTTATAAAAATTACTGCAGCTGGTTAATAAACTCAACAAAATAAGAAACGTCCTCTAACTGTCAACTGCGTTTATTTTCAGCAAACTTATAAAGATGAACTTCTTTTGAATCTAACCACGGTATCAGATTTAAAAATGCTTTACGGCGAAAGCATACCGTACGATTATTTGAGAACATAGCCCACTAGAACAATCATTACAAACAGTAACCAGCCAAGTAGAACAGTTACACAAGTCAGAAATAGAGAAAAATAATCCCTTACCTTTGATGATCTTCATATGGTTGCACTCAGCAGACATTCATTTACTCAATAAGTGTTCCTTTTGTTTGATAAATTCTCTTTATATCCAAAAACCTCAGTTTTGTTTGTGCGTTTTCTTCAGTAATCCACAGGCTCAAACGCAGTCAAAACAGGAAGACAAAAAAATCCAATTGTATCCGTAAAGTTCATAGAAACATGTCAACGTTGTTATATTCAATCCTCAGGTTGTTTTTAGCCTAAATAATCGATAATATTTCAACCGGACAATAACGTCAATTTAAAAGGTAAACAAGAAACGCAATCTCTCGGTCTCACCATGAAAAAGTCTGTGACACTTTAGGGTCCACTCATTCAGACTGCTCTTACTTCTTCATCTTTCAGAATACAAGCCTGAAACACTTCTAAAGACTGTTGACATCTAGTGGAAGGCATAGAAACTGCAATTTGAGTCCTAAGTCAATGGATACTGTATGGCATTGAATAGAAAACTCAAAACAAAAATAAATTTCCTGAATGGATTTTTCTCAGGTTTTCGCCTGCAAATCAGTTTTTTATACTCACAGACACGTTTTTTGGAAACTTTAGATTGTTTTCTATCCAAATCTACCAGTTATATGCATATCATATATTCTGGGCCAGAGAACAGGCAGTTTAATTTGGGCATGCATTTCATCCAAATTCCGAATGCTGCCCCCTACTCTAGAGAAGTTAAGTACTGCAGTGCATCTGTCCTCATGGACTGCACCAGATTTGTCAGGATTTGTCAGGATGTCAGGATGAGCGTGCAGGAAGGGTATCCACTGTCTTCCAATGACAACAATGACAACAAGCTCAGTCCGAGATGCGTGTGACACACCGCCCAGACCATGATGGACCCTCCACCCAAATCGATCCCACTCCAGAGTACAGGCCCCGGTGAATGCTCATTCCCTGACGATAAACGCGAATCCGACCATCACCCTTGGTGAGACAAATCCGCGACTCGTCAATGAAGAGCACTTTTGTGCCAGTCCTGTTTGGACAGCGACGGTGGGGTGTGCCCATAGGCAACGTTGTTTCCAGTGATGTCTGGTGAGGACCTGCCTGACAACAGGCCTACAAAGCCCTCAGTCCAGCCTCTCTAAGTCCATTGCGGACAGTCTGAGCACTGATGAGGGATTGGTGCGGTTCCTGGTGTAACTCGGCAGTTGGTCTGCTGCCATGCGCAGAGGTACCTTCCCGCAGGTGGTGCAATCATGGATTTTAACGGAATGTCCCCCGTCATATCATCTCACTGCAGAAGAGTGGTGATTAACAACCAGCGTCGTGGAGGAGTGCCACAGTAAGGTATGAGGACAATCAGCTGTCCGTCATACCTCCCTGTAGCGCTGTGTTAGGCGTCTCACAGTACGGACATTGCAATTTATTGCCCTTGCCACATCTGCAGCATGCCGAATGCARATTCACGCAGATGAGCAGGGACCATGYGCATCTTTCTTTTGGTGTTTTTRAGAGTCAGTAGAAAGGCCTTTTTAGTGTCCTAAGTTTCCTTAACTGTGACCTTAATTGCCTATCGTCTGTAAGCTGTTCGTGTCTTAACAACCGTTCCACAGGTGCATGTTAATTAATTGTTTATGGTTCATTGAACAATCATGAGAAACAGTGTTTAAACCCTTTACAATGAAGATCTGTGAAGTTATTTGGATTTTTACGAATTATCTTTGAAATACAGGGTCATGAAAAAGGGATGTTCCTTTTTTTGCTGAGTTTACATGTTATCATGCTTAGTGATAGACCATGCAGTCATAGGAMACATAATTTACTCACCAAGCTGTCATTACCCTCTCCTGCTTTTTATTTCCCTGTACACCGGACAGCTAAACTGACGTATGCTCAATTTGCTGTCCCCACTCCCGTTCACTAAAATGTGCACCCCCAAAGGTGTCTATAACGAACAGTTTTCTCTCCTGAACTTTCCACAGTGAACGCCAGTGACATAGGCAGAAATTGCTGTGTGGCTGGGTATACGTAAAAGTGACTGGGCCAACATTTTCCAGGAAGTAATAAACAAAAATACCCAAACATATTTAAGTGACAATTTGYGCAATCACATTGCATCATTTAATGCATAACACATGATAAATGTAGACAAGAAACACCACACATTTCCCTTTGCAAACAAGCCTGTTGTTACTGTCAAGTAGGCAGGGCAACTACACAAACACTTTCAACAACACAGCTTGAAAAACAGGCTGACTGTCTGAGTCCAACAGTAAACAAACATAATGAAATACACAACAGGTCTATCACCAACATATTTAGAGAGAGAGAGCAAGAGAGAGCAAGAGAGAGAGAGGGGAGAAATTATGAAGCAGACAAGTGCTGTGAAAAAATGGGGAAAGTTATTCTGTCACAAAATATGGAGAGTGGATGAAATGTTCAGTCCGTCCATCTCGGCACCCGGAATATGGGCAAACAGCATTTTGCACAAAGAAGCAATAGAAAAAGAAAGCCCTGAATGTTTTTTCATTAKGCCAAAACATGAACACTTTGAAATTAATAGCTAACTTTGAAAAAACAAATATACAGGCAGGCATGAAATCATTATACATAATATCGTGACWGGTAAGAATACAGTAGCTCACCTGAATCAGCAAACATATAAGCCTGGCCTACCAAGGCAGGCATGATAACATGAAATCATCATACATATAGTATCAAGGCGAGTATGAATATAGTAGCCTAGCTCACTTTGAATCAAACACATAGGCCTGATCAACCATGGCAGGCATGAAAACATTATGCTAAATCATAAAAAAGAGCATTCAGGCTTACCTGTTCTTGTGTGTTTCACATTTTGCAGCAGAAGATCTGATGGATGTTTTTAATCCGGCCTGTGTTGGAGAAGAGTCTCGCAACACTACATGAAGTTCAACCTCCAGTTTTAGAATAGAAAAAACATTTTAGCATAAGTATAATACAGAAAGTCATAATATATAAAGTCATAAGAAGGGTGATGATGGTCCTATTGATGTTAGGGAAAATGTCAGAGGTGCAGCTCTTCAGAAAATCGATAAGGGATTGTTCTGACCCCCCTCCACATTCCGATACAGTTGCAAAATAAACAGGGTTAATTCAGCATCCTCAACATACAGTATAAATGCAAGTTATCACATGGGGTCTGCAGTGCTTCTTTCAGTGTTGCATCTTTGGGCAGCTGCTGTAGACAATTTTGTATTTTTGGATCATATGTGGATATGAATATGTGGATATGAAAGTTGCCCTTYTTAAGGGCCTCTTACTCTCTGTATGTCCATAGTTGATGTCCTGTTTAGTGCATAGCATAAGAATGTCCATAACCACTTTGACATGATRACAAATCCTCTTTACAAATGAATAGTTCATGGCCTCGCAGTTAAATAGATTTATGACTTTACCACGGCTTTGATTGCGATGGCTTGCACTGTAGCCTTCAAATCCAGGGCAAAAGCTTGGGGTTTGCTATCCTGGTGGTTGACACATGCCCCACAAAGATGCTTACAATCCTTATGTCAGTTTCTAACAAACAAACCTTCCAAAGTGGCCTCGTGGAAATGTATACATATTTTATAGAAAACAGTGTCCTTTGASAAACTGTAGACAAGAAAACTGTCCATATCACTTCCATGAGAAACACTGTGATTTTCCATTGATTACTGTAGTGGGGAMCATTCACAGTTTTGGTTGTGTGGGTGGTTTGTCAACTGCAGACAAATCCGCAGGTGAACGGGTGATTACATGCTCACCATGATGAGGCAGGGCTGGGAGATGGTGAGCTAGCTGGGTTGTGGAAGTCGAATCAGTAGCCATGCGAACCTCTTAKTGGGCTGACATGCTAGCCTCCTCATGGACTGAGAGATTGACAGATTGGGCTCGGCTGATAGAGGTTTTCAAGCAGGTGTTATTTCTTCATCGTCCAACTTTYGCTTTTTGAAAAAGCTCATGAGTGAACTTTGTTTCACCATARTGTTACTTGTGACTGACTACACTCAGAGAAAATTGTTCCTAACGTGTTCTTCGGCTGTCCTAATAGGGTAACCCTTTTTGGTTCCATATAGAACTCTCTGTTGTACATGGAACCCAAAAGGGTTCTACCTGGAACCAAAAAGGGTTATTCAAAGGGTTCTCCTATGGAGACAACTGAAGAACCTTTTTAGTGGGGCGCTGCCCCTAAAACCCTAATGATAGAGCTGCCACTGTTCCATTGACCTCGTTACCACATGTACTGTATACAAGCCGATACTCTGTTTGTGTTGTTATCTGCCTCCATATCAACGCAGTGTTTTCCTGGCAGACTACCTTTTCAAAGCCATGGCATGAATGTTTACCCTCTCCTTATTTGTTTACTTCTTGAAAGTGAATAAATTAAGGCTCCCCATTTCTTATTTCATTTTTTTTTATGCAGCGCAGCAAAGCAAAATGCATTTACATGAGAACTTGTTAAAAGTAGATTTTGCAGCAATACAAGATATCACTTTTATTCAGAGGGAATTATTCATGTCAGGGATATTCAGCTAAGCCCCAGTTTTGCACGTAAACCAAGATCTTTTGGAAATGCATCTTAACATTTAAACTGGTGAGTCCTGACAAGGTTATTTTCATCACCAGTTAAGGTAGAAAACATTTCTCCATATTCTGAACAGCATTTATGGGGGAGGGGAGCATTGTATCTTTGTCTCTCTCTCTCTCTCTCTCAGTAAAACATTGTCTAATCAAGGCTCTAACCATTCTAGCTGTAGGGAGGAGATTTTTTGAAAGTGTCAAAACTGAAGCGTTGATTCAGAACGGAATAATATTGTTGATCTTTCACAGATGGTAAAATGTTTTATGACATTTAGAAAGGAACTCAGCAAAAACAAAAGTCCTCTCATTGTCAACTGCGTTTATTTTCAGCAAACTTAACATGTGTAGATGTTTGTATGAACATAAGATTCAACAACTGAGACATAAACTGAACAAGTTCCACAGACATGTGACTAACAGAAACTTGAATAATGTGTCCCTGAACAAAGGGGGGTCAAAATCAAAAGTAACAGTCAGTATCTGGTGTGCCACCAGCTGCATTAAGAACTGCAGTGCATCTCCTCCTCATGGACTGCACCAGATTTGCCAGTTATTGCTGTGAGATGTTACCCCACTCTTCCACCATGGCACCTGCAAGTTCCCGGACATTTCTGGGAGGAATGGCCCTAGCCTTCATCTCCGATCCAACAGGTCCCAGACGTGCTCAATGGTGTTGAGATCCGGGCTGTTTGTTGGCAATGGCAGAACACTGACATTCCTGTCTTACAGGAGATCACGCACAGAATGAGCAGTATGGCTGGTGGACTTGTCATGCTGGAGGTCATGTCAGGATGAGCCTGCAGGAAGGGTACCACATGAGGGAGGAGATCTTCCCTGTTATAAGGGCACAAGGCGAGGCCCAGATGCAGACACAGGAGGCAGATGGTTAGAGCATTGTAGTTTATTTCTAATCCAAAAGGAGTAGGCAAGAGATGGTCGTGAACAGGCAAAGGTCAAAGTCAGATTCTGTCAGAGGAATTTCGTAATTTCTTTATTGTGCTCATTAATTAAAATCACTCTGTCTGTTTCTAAGAATTTGTAAGATCCTTATTTACATAAAATAGACAGGGAACAGTCTTATTAAAAATAGATAATAGTATTTATTCTCGGAGCACGCTCCCATTTAACCATAAAACAACAGTTTATATACAAAATATGACGTCATTCGGTACAGAAAAAAGCTCCTCTTGACCAAGATAAAACAGGTTTGAAAGTTCATTCCAACTCACCAGCGCACACACATGACACACAATATAATTTATTGTCCTGAAGGCTCACTATATTTATTACCACTTTAGCAGACAACTCAAGATAAAGGAAGACCTAAGAAGTACTCACTCCTTATCTAAACATCTCAGGCTAAGTTGGGTCAGTTCAACCATAGTTTAACGATCCTTTTTGCTTACTTTATAACCCACAGCACAAATCTCTCTAAAAGTTGGAATGTTTTTATCCTCCTTGTTCATACTACCTAATCCCTTCCTTATGAATTAACATTAATCAGATATAATAATAATACCGTGCAGAGTTCAATTAGTTAAGTTTTATCTAAATGTAGACATTGTTTTAGTCATTATTCATAAAATTCCTAACAAAAGCCTATTTGAAATCGGACACTTTGGTGGGATTAACAACAAGATTACCTTTAAAATMATATAAYACACATGAATGTCTGAGGAATTTTAATTATGAGATTTCTGTTTTTTGAATTTGGCGCCCTGCACTTCGACTGGCTGTTGTCATATCGATCCCGTTAACGGGACTGCAGCCATAAGAAGTTAATGGGGAGAACCGGTTGAAAGTTTCTGTCGGCTGAATGAGCGACACCGGTTGAGCATTCCTACAGCATTTCCTTCCAGAAGCCATGAGAAAGTTGTCTGGCTGCGGGGACTGTGTGAGGGGATTTATACTACTATCTGTACTTACTGGTGGCACAGACGCTGTTTCATCCTTTCCTAAACTTAAATGACCCTTGCCTAACGATTGCCTCTGAAGCTGGGCTTGAAGCACAGCTATCCTCGCCGTAAGGCGATCGTTCTCCTGTATATTATGAGTACAGCGACTGCAATTAGAAGGCATGTTCATGTTAATCTTACTACTTAGCTTCMGCTGGTGYAGGTCCTGACGAACCACGTCCAGATAAAGTGTCCAAAGTGAAAAAGTTAAATGAAAAAAGTCGAGCGAGGGAAAAACTAAAAATATKAACGTTAATTAAAKATTTAAAACTGTGAAGTTGGCAGGTAGCAAAGTAAAYTTAGCAAATGGGTCTTCCAAATGAACAATGACCCCAAGCATACWTCCAAAGTTGTGGCAAAATAGCTTAAGGACAACAAAGTCAAGGTATTGGAGTGGCCATCACAAAGCCCTGACCTCAATCCTATAGAAATTGTGTAGGCAGAACTGAAAAAGCGTTTGCGAGCAAGGAGGTCTGCAAACCTGACTCAAGTTACACCAGCTCTGTCAGGAGGAATGGGCCAAAATTCACCCAACTTATTGTGGGAATCTTGTGGAAGGCTACCCAAGAACGTTTGACCAAGTTAAACAATTTAAAGGCATTGCTACCTAAACACTACTTTAGTATATGTAAACTTCTGACCCACTGGGAATGTGCTGAAATAAATCATTCTCTCTACTATTTGTCTGACATTTCACATTCTTAAAATAATGTGGTGATTCCTAATGGCCTAAAACAGGGAATTTTTTACTAGAATTAAATGTCAGAAATTGTGAAAAATTGAGTTTAAATGTATTTGGACTAAGGTGCATGTAAACTTCGAGAGTGATAGGATAATAACCATTGTTCTCCCTTAAGGGAAACTGACCTGACCTCAACCCCCTTTGAAGCCTAATCAAAGATCTCCACCCATCTCCCCTAGACATTCCACAGCCAGCTGGCTGTCCTACAGATAAACCATTAACTTGTGATGTAAAACCATTCTCTATCAGATACTATATTATTACTTCTGATCTATTATATCTCTAGTATAGCAATAGTCAAGTTTAACCCAGAATCCAACAATATAACAGCAACTAGATTATGTTCTATTCGAGTTATGTGGTCGAATTGTCATTTAAGAAGCTTAAAAACACTGAACAGTGGTAAACTTGCCTGGTATTGGACGCAACCAAACAAATGTAATTGCCTGGAATCGGCTAAACGGCATTTGGACTTAGATTGGAACTGTGCTAATGGTCAGATTGACAAAAATAAATGCTCTTTGGCCACGCACACCAGTGGTGGGTTTGGCATGAAAAAGAGGATGCGTATGGCAGAAAAAAACCTCATACCTACTGTTAAAACGGGTGGTGGATCGTTGATGTTATAGGACTGTTTTGCTTCCACTGGTCATGGGCCTTGTTAACCTCTAACGAGCCTCTACCGGGTCCGGGATCACCCCACCCCCCACACACTGATTAGCATAGTAGCATAGCTTCACAAGTAGATAGAAGCATCTAAATATCATTAAATCACAAGTCCAAAGACACCAGATGAAAGAGATACAGATCTTGTGAATAAAGCCCACTTTCAGATTTTTAAAATGTTTTACAGGGAAGACAAAAATTGTAAATCTATTAGCTAAACACGTTAGCAAAATACACCACTTTTCTAACTCCATCAGTTTCTTATCTAACTTCAGGTGCTATCACCAATTCGGCTAAACTAAGAATTGTATAGCCACTAACCAAGAAAAAACCTCTTCAGAATGACAGTCTGATAACATATTCATGGTATAGGATATGTTTTTGTTAGAAAAAAGTGCATATTTCAGGTAGAAATCACAGTTCTACATTGCAGCTGCAATCTGAAATAGCGTTGGAAGCGCGCCGGAATAATTACTGAGACCGACGTCAATTAACCAAAAGAATCATCCTAAAACACTTCAGAAAAATAGACAGCCTCAGCAATGAAAGACACAAGATCTTGTGAATTCCAGAGAATATTTCTGATTTCTAAGTGTTTACGCGAAAACACAAATATAGATTATAGGCGTACCACAATAGCCAGAATCAAACCGCAATTTACCAGCTGTAAATGTTAGCGTATCGTAACAACCCAACAAAAGATATATAATTTGACTAACCTTGATATACTTCATCAGATGACAGACTTGTAACATCATATACACCAATGCATATAGCTTTTGTTCGAAAATGTGCATATTTAGCAGCACAAATCGTGGTTATACTATGTAATCACTACAAACATTGCATGTATATTGGCGCGCCATTTTGGATTAGCGCCTATTTATAAAAATACTATTCATAAACTTGATAAAAAAATATAAGTTTGACAACATTCGAAAGTAATATTGTTCTTAATGCAATCGCTAGTGTTAGATTATTTAAAATTTAACGTTACTAGACATATAGTTGCGTTGCAGCCAGACCAGTGCCTGCAAAGTGGCGCGCAAACACTATGACATTTTCCACATAAATACATAATAACATCATAAATAGTTCTACTTTTGGACGACGTTCCATCAGTATCTTGGCAATGTGTCTTTTCTTCAAAAGAATGTTGCTTTGTTGTAAAACGTCCTCTTCACCTTTGGAACTAGCTGCTACATTAGCTATGTCGCACACACATGTCCAAACCTCAAACTAGATACAAAGGAAATTCAGAAAATAGCACATACTCGCATAAATGATATAAATCGGTTTCAAATAACATCGTTATGATGTTTCTAACACCTATATTTAAATTAAATTACAGACGGATACATCTCTGGTCGATAACTGAGCGTTCCAAAATTTCATCCTGACTTCTTGCCAGGCCATGACGAACGAGACAAAGAAAGGTACTCTCGTTCCATCCGGCTTTATAACCTCGGACAGCTACGCAGACAGACCATTCCACTTCTCATTGTTTACTGACATCCAGGGAAGGCGGGTGCAGTTCAATTCCAGCCATAGGATATACACAGGCTTGAAAACTGAACCCAGATCAGAGGATAATTCTCAGACCTTCGCAAGTCATGTCAGGATTTTTGCTGTAGAGGGAGTTCTGGGTCACCACACAGACATAATTAAAACGGTTTTAGAACTAGACAGTGTTTTCTATCCAATATTAGTAAGGATATGCATATTGTACGATCAAGAATTGAGCAATAGGCCGTTTAATTTGGAGACCAAAATATGCTAATGCAGAACAGCACCCCTATAGTTCAAGAAGTGTTTAATATCAACGGCATCGTGAACTTTACCAAGGACCAGGAGACTTTAGCCATTTCTAATCTGCATTTACAGCTAGGCCTCAAGGGAATTCTTTTCTCAATTTAGCCAAACATATTCTCCTTTCCTGCTCACTTAATACGAAGAGTTACTGGATTCTTCTTCATTTACATATAAATCTGTTATTACTATTTTTATTCAATTTACTTTATGTAGTTGTTTATTCCTTTTATTAATATAGCCTACCACATTTTTGTGGTTTGGGTTGCTTATCATTGTAATACATGTATTGATTATATCTGATTGTCAGGGTTACAGTCATATATGGCTAGTATTGGGTAGCATACATAACTAGTATTTCTCCAAAGGACGTCTTGTGAGGCTATGATTTTAGGCTGCTGGTGGCTGTATGGGATTTATTCTTGCACGGAGACCATTTGAAGAGATTGGCATCAGATATAAACTGTTATGTACAGGCATGAAATGATCTTCCTGTGATAGGGAAGATATTTTAGCAATGCAGCTATTAGTAATACAAAATGGAGATCAGAATTATGAAATAGTCATTTTTCTTTGTATTTTTCTTCTTCTGTATTCCTCTGTATCCGCTGCTAAAGCCACTTTCTTTCACTCTGACTTTCAAGCCTCTGCCCAGGGGAATCATTCACCCATTATTTTAGAGGGGGTAGGAAGTATGTGAACTGAATTCATTGATTTTGCATTTTTCAAAAACCTGTAACAAATTTTTCCTTCAACTAGCTCATTTGGTAGAGCATGGCACTTGTAATGACCAGGGTAGTGGGTTCCATTCCTGGGACCACCCATACGTAAAATGTTGTACGCATGACTGTAAGTCGCTTTGGATAAAAACGCCTGCTAAACTGCATATACAGACCAGTCAAATGTTTGGACACACTGACACATTCCAGGGTTTTTCTTTATGATGCCATATCTTCTACATTGTAGAATAATAGTGAGTCAGGGAATCATCTCAAAACAGAATCTTAAATCAATGATTTAAATACACCAATCGGGACAAGTTCTTCCAGTTTAAAAGTATTTTAGAAGGCGTTCCAAGCCGATATGCAGAGTACGTAAAAGCCCTTTTACCAAATTCAGTTTGTATATTTGGAACAGTTAGCAGGATAAAGTCCTGCGAACGAAGAGAGTAGCCACCACATTTCTGAACAATAAAAATACCCAAATAAAATGGTAGTAAACCCAAAATGGCTTTGTAAAAAAAGTATACCAGTGACTGAGCCTACGATTGAGGCCAGCCAAACCTTCTATATAAAGTGCAGTGGTGCGTAAGGGTTTTGCAGTTTAAAATAAATCTCAATGCTCCATGGTAAAGGGTGTCAATTGATTTCAAACACTGAGCGGAAGCATTCATATATAAAATATRCCCATGGTCTAGTAAAGGCATAAATGTAGCTGATAGCCTTTTTCTGGCTTCAAATGAAAAACATGTCTTATTCCTGAAATAAAATCTTAACTTCAACTTCAARTTTTTTGTAAGTTGTTAAATATGCAATTTAAAAGAGAGGCCATCATCAATTAAAATTGCAAGATATTTACATAAGGTTACASRCTCAATCTCATTGCCCTGACAGGTAGTAATAGGTGAAAGGTTCAGAGGTCTATTTCTTGCTTTCAAAAACACATTAGTTGAGTTTTGTCAGTATTGTAGATAAGCTTCAATTGACACAAGGTATGTTGAACAGCATAAAAAGCAATTTGCAATATCTGGAAAGCTTTTGTGAGAGACAAGGCAAAACCATAAATAACATTATCATCAGCATAAAAGTGAAGTTGTGCATTTTGTACATTTTTGTCTAAATTATTTATATAAATAGTGAATAAGAGGGGACCAAGTACAGAGCTCTGGGGCACACCATTACAGACAGACAATTTAACAGACATGAGCCCATCAAATTGAGTTCATTGAGTTCTATCAGACAGATAGTTAGCAAACCATGCAACTGCATGCTCCGAAAGACCCAAGCTTGACAATCTCTGACTCAGAATAGCATGATCAACTGTATCAAAAGCCTTATAGAGATCAATAAAAACTACATAATGCTGTTTTTTGTTAAAAGTTAATTTGTGGAATTTCTTTCCTTCTTAATGAGTTTGAGCCAGTCAGTTGTGTTGTGACAAGGTAGGGGTGGTATACAGAAGATAGCCCTATCTGGTAAAATACCAAGTCCATATTATGMCAAGAACAGCTCAAATAAGCAAAGAGAAACAACACTCACATCATTACTTTAAGACATGAAGGTCAGTCGATCCGAAAAATGTCAAGAACTTTGACAGTTTCTTCAAGTGCAGTTGCAAAACCATCAAGCACTATGACGAAACTGGCTCTTATGAGGACCTCCAAAAGAAAGGAAGACCGAGAGTTACCTCTGCTGTAGAGGATACGTTCATTAGAGTTACCAGCCTCAGAAAATGCAGCCCAAATAAATGCTTCACAGAGTTCAAGTTCAGTCTCAACATCAACTGTTCAGAGGAGACTGCATGAATCGGGCCTTCAAGGTCAAATTGCTTCAAAGAAACCACTACTAAAGGAAACCAATAAAAAMAAGAGACTTATTTGGGCCAAAAAACACGAGCAATGAACATTAGACTGGTGTAAATATGTCCTTTGGTCTGATGAGTCCAAATTTGAGATTTTTGATTCCAACCGCCGTGTCTTTGTGAGACGCAGAGTAGGTGAACGGATGATCTCCGCATGTGTGGTTCCCACCATGAATCATGGAGGAGGAGGTGTGATGGTGTGGGGGTGCTTTGCTGGTGATACTGTCAATATATATTTAGAATTAAAGGCAAACTTAACCGGCATGGCTGGTTAAAAATCCCCGTGTTCTCACACAATTCCCCATATTGACAAAGTGAAAATATAATATATTTTTTAATGTTTGCAAATTTATTACAAACACAAAACAGAAATACCTAATTTATAAGTACTCAGACCCTTTGCTATGACAATCAAAATTGAGCTCAGGTGCATTCTGTTTCCATTGATCCTCCTTGACAAAAACATAGAAACAAAGTACATAGAGTTTCCCACCCGAGTCACACCCTGACCAATCAAACATAGAGAATAAAAATATCTCTACAGTCAGGGCGTTACAATAATGTCAATTCACGTGATTGGACAAGAATACAGTGGCCTCCATCATTCTTAAATGGAAGAAGTTTGGAACTACCAAGACTCGGGGGAGAAGGGCCTTGTCAGGGAGGTGACCAAGAACCAACGGTCACTGACAGAGGTCCAGAGTTCCTCTTTGGAGATGGGGTAAAATTGAGAAGGACAACCATCTCTGCAGAACTCCACCAATAGGCCTTGATGGTAGAGGCCAGACAGAAGCCACGCATCTGTAAAAAACAAATGACAGCCCACTTGGAGTTTGCCAAAAGACACCTAAAGGACTCAGACCATGAGAAACAAGATTCTCTGGTCTGATGAAACCACGGTTGAACTCTTCGACCTGAGTGCCACACGTCACGTCTGGAGGAAACCAGACTCCTCTCATGACTTGGGCAATACCTCCCTACAGTGACGCATGGTGGTGGCAGCATCATGCTGTTGGGATGTTTTTCAGCAGCATGGACTGGGAGACTAGTGAGGATCGAGGGAAAGATGTACAGAGAGATCATTGATGAAAACCGGCTCCAGAGCTGTCATGATCTCAGACTCTGTCAAATGTTTAKCTTCCAACAGGACAACGACACTAAGCATACAGCCAAGACAACGCAGCAGTGGCTTCGGGACAAGACTCTGAATGTCCTTGACTGGCCTTGAACCTGATCGAACATCTCTGGAAATACCTGAAAGGAGCTGAAAGCGACACTCCCCATCCAAGCTGACAGAGCTTGAGAGGATCTGCAGAGAAAAATGGGAGAAACTCCCCAAATAGAGGTGTGCCATGTTTGTAGCTTCGTTCCCAAAAAGACTGTAAAAGGCTGTAATAGCTGCCAAAGGTTATTCAACAAAGTACTGAGTAAAGGGTCTGAATACTTTTGTAAATGTCATCAGATMTTTATGTGTGTAGATTGATGAGAAAAAAARGATTTAATTCATTTTAGAAAAAGGCTGTGACGTAACAAAATGTTGAAAAAGTGAAGGGGTGTGAATACTTCTGAATGCACTGTATACACAGTACCAGTAAAAAGTTTGGACACACCTACTCATTCAAGGGTTTTTCTATATTTTTACGATTTTCAACATTGTYGAATAATAGTGAAGACATCAAAACTATGAAATAARGCATATGGAATCATGTAGTAACCAAAAAAGTGTAAATATATTTAATATTATAGATTCTTCAAAGTAGCCACCCTTTGCCTTGATGATAGCTTTGCACATGCTTGGCAATCTCTCAACCAGCTTCCTGAGGAATACTTTTCCAACAGTCTTGAAGGAGTTCCGACATATGCTCAGTAGTTGTTGGCTGGTTTTCCTTCACTCTGTTGTCCAACTCATACCAAACCATCTTATTGGGTTGAGGTCGGATGATTGTGGATGCCAGGTCATCTGCTTTAGCACTCCATCACTCTCCCTGGTTAAATAGCCCTTACACAGCCTGGAGGTGTGTTTTAGATCATTGTCCCCTTGAAAAATAAATGATAGTCCCACTAAGCACAAACCAGTTGGGATGGCACATCACTATAGAATGCTGTGGTAGCCAAGCTGGTTAACTGTGCTTTGYATTCTAAATAAATCAAAGTCAGTGTCAACATCACAGCACTTTCACACCTCCTCCTCCATGCTTCACGGTGAGAGCCACACATAATTTGGGCTGGAATCTGAGGTTCAGGTAACTCCAATGAACTTATCCTCTGCAGCAGAGGTAACTKTGGGTCTTCCTTTCCTGTGGCAGTCCTCATGAGTGTCCGTTTCATGATAGCGCTTGATGCTTTTGCGACTGCACTTAAAGAAACTTTCAAAGTTCTTGACATTTTCCGATTGACTGACCTTCATGTCTAAAAATAATGATGGACTGTCATTTCTCTTTGCTTATTTGAGCTGTCCTTGCCATAATATGGACTTGGTCTTTTACCAAATAGAGCTATAATCTGTATACCAGCTTTACCTTGTCACATCACAACTGATTGGCTCAAACTTATTAAGAAGGAAAGAAATTCCACATTAACTTTTTTTACAAGGCACACCTGTTAATTGAAATGCGTTCCAGGTGACTACCTCATGGAGCTGGTTAAGAGAATAGCAAGTGTGCAAAACTGTCATCAAGGCAAAGGGTGGCTACTTTCAAGAATCTCTAATATAAAATATRGTTTGATTTGTTTAACACTTTTTRGGTTACCAAATTATTCCATATGTGTTGTTTCATAGTTTTAATATCTTCACTATTATTCTACAATGAAGAAAATAGTAAAATAAAGAAAAACCATTGAATGGGTAGGTGTGTCCATACTTTTGACTGGTTCTGTATATTATTAATTAATTATGCCATATTGAATGTAAGAAATATGTATTTTTTCTGCATAGGTTAACCTGTTCAATTGAAATTTTAATAAATTATCCACATTTATTAATAAATAACTTTTATGCCTTAGGAGTTAAGGACAACTGGTATATAATACAGTATCATAACATATATTATGTATCATAACCCAATAATTAAAGCAATTGTATTATTTTCTCAAGTCTAGCAATCTTACCAGCAGGCATGTCAGCTAAGATAGCTAGACAAGCTACTCTAACCTGATACATAGCCTGAAATGGCTTCGTCGCTATTTATGAGGTTGGGAGATTGGGAACCTATCTTGCTGGCTAGCTAAAGCAAACTTATTAAAAATGCTAGGTGGCTAGAGTTACAGAGCAACAAAAAAACATTTTAGATGTATTTATTCATCAAGGAGGAATCAATAGGCTACAAAGATTGATCAAATTAATTTACAAACATATAATCCTGTGAGTTCTGCCCTTCACCAGCAGCTAAAATCCATTCAAACACTGTGTGTCAATCAACATTCTCTATACTACTCCACTGACTATATTTTTGTATAATAATTTATGTTAAATCGTGGGCTTGAAAATTAAGTTAAGTAATTAATTTAATATCTGAAAAATGTATACAAATAAATAAAATGCATTTTGTTAAAATGTACATTTGAGTATTATTCAAATTCACAACATAACATATATAGGCATTTCATCATTAAGCCCTCCAGACATTATTTCCTAAAGACTTAATGATGAAATGCCTATGTATGTTATGTTGTGAATTTGAACATGAATTATGTCCCTATTTAAGATTACTCAGATGTTTCTCGTACAATGTACCCAATGATTAATGAAAACTTGCTATGTCCTCGTTGTGGTTTTATAGACGTGTTCAATAAGTCTTATTTACACACTTTATTCAAATATTTATGAAATGCATATTGTTACAGTATATGTTGTAGCACTTGTTCGTTCTTGCCTTCGCCTGCAACTCCTTTCGATGCGTGGAARGGATGTGYGTGGGGCTAGGTCTTCATAAGGGTGCTAAGTACCTACCTGTAGCTCAGGTCCTGAGCTACAGGCAGTTAAATTTGGGTATGTCATGTTTTGGCGAAAATTGAAAAAAAGGGTAGTATCCTTTTAATCCTCCACCCCCTCCGTACTCCCTTTCTGCTAACGACTTAGTCAACCARATTGAAAAAAAGGTTGATGACCTARGCTCCTCATTCACTCACGCTACGGAGTCCACTGGTCCACTCTCACAGAACCGCTATATTTGTTGACCTCTTTCTCGCCTCTCTCTCTCCAGATGAAATACTGTGACTAGTGATGTCCGGCCACCCGACAACCTGTCCACTTGACCCCATCTCCTCCTCCCTTCTCCTGACAATATCTGGAGACCATCTACCATTCCTCATGTCCCACATCAACTCATTCCTGACCATTGGCTGCGTACCTTCAGATGGCCAGTTGCTCCCCTCCTCAAGAAACCAACACTCAACCCCTCTGACGTCAAAAACTACTGATCAGTATCCCTTCTTTCTTTTCCTTCCAAAACACTTGAGCGTGCTGTCTATGGCCACATCTCTCGCTATCTCTCTCAGAATGATCTTCTTGACCTTAACCAGTCAGGCTTCAAGGCAGCTCACTCAACTGAGACAACTCTCCTCTGTCAGGGAGGCTCTTCGCTCTGTCAAAGATGACTCTCATCTGTTCTCATACTCATAGATCTATCTGCTGCCTTCAACACCATGGACCGTCAGATTMTCCTCTTCATCCTCTCAGGGCGGGACATCTCAGGCTCACTACCGGTATCCCTTAGGGCTCTGTTCTAGGACCTCTCCTCTTTTCTTTTTACACCAAGTCACTCGGCTCTGTCATATTGAAAGTTTGGGACTATAAGGTTCTATAGGCATTTTTGTCAAAATGTTGCTATTGACATAGCCTTYTTCAGTTCAATGTCCTCTACCTATATAGTACTCTAAATACCCTAATTCATGTTGTTAAGTTCAAAATAATACAATATAAAAATTGCTGACAKCATTCAAACCAATGAGGGTTTCGAAAATGAATGCCKATTTTCTCAYAATCATATTTTTGCAGATAGAACCTTAWAATCCCAAGCTCTTGATATCCTCACATGGTCTCTCCTATCATTGCTACTGTATGTGGATGGTGCTCAACTTCTTTTCTCCTTCTCCACTTCTGATATCCAGGTGGCGACACATCCCATCTTGGATTTCCACCTCAGGCTCAATCTCAACAAGATGAAYCTGATCTTCCTCCTGGGGAAGGCCTGCCCGCTCCAATACATCTCCATCACATTTGAAATCTCCAGGGTGTCCCCCTCCCAGAGTGCAAAGAACCTTGGCGTGACCCTGGACAACACCCTGTCATTCTCTGCAAACATCAAAGCAGTGATTCACTCCTGCAGGTTCATGCTCTACAACATCCGTAGAGTATAATCTTTCCCCGCACAGGAAGCAGGGCAGGTACTGATCCAGGCACTTGTCATCTCCCGTCTACACTACTGCAACTCTCTGTTGACTGGGCTCCCCACTTGTGCCTTCAAACCTCTGCAACTTATCCAGAACTCTGCAGCATGCCTGGTGTTCAACCTTCCCAAGTTCTCCCATGCCACCCCGCTCTTCAGCACACTCCACTGGCTCCCAGTCAAAGCTCACATAATCTTCAAGACCTTGGTGCTTGCCTAAGCAGCAGCAATGGGAACTGTGGTCAAACCKTACACCCCAACTGGAACACTCCGTTCTGCCACCTCTGGTCTCTTGGCCCTGCCACCCTTATGGAGGGGCAGCTCCCGCTCATCCTTGTCAAAGCTATTCTCTGTCCTAACACCCCAATGATGGAACAATTTTCACTGTAATGTCAGYACAGCGGAGTCCCTGKCCATCTCCCGAAAACTTCTGAAACTTTAAAGAGTATCTTAAATAGTGGTGGAAAAAGTACCCAATTGCCTGACTTGAGTAAAAGTTAAGATAGCTTCATAGAGAATGAGTCAAGTAAAAGTGAAAGTCGCCCAGTAAAATGCTAATTGTGTAAAAGTATTTGGTTTTAAATATACTTATGTATCAAAAGTAAATGTAATTAAAAATATATTTAAGTATCAAAAGTAAAAGCATAAATCATTAGAGATTGCTAATATTAAGCAAACCAGATGCCACAATTTTCTTTTTTTTCAATTTACAGATAGCSAGMGGCACAGTACAAAATGCAGACATAATTTACAAACAAAGCATTTGCATTAAGTGAGTCTGCCAGATCAGAGGCAGTAGGGATGACCAGGGATGTTCTCTTGATAAGTGTGTGAATTGGACCATGTTCCTGTCCTGCTAAGCATTCAAAATGTAATGAGTACTTTTGGGTGTCAGCGAAAATGTGTAGAGTAAAAAGTACATTATTTTCATTAGGAATGTAATAAAGTAAAAGTAAAAGAAGTTGAAAATATGAAAAGTAATTTACAGATACACAAAAAGTGAGRTCCAGAGCCTGTAAAGCTTCATGCACTCTGGATAAATGTTAAACAATACTATAGTGTTTGTTCATTGCGACCGGTAATAGGCTTCGGATAACTCGCAGCTATGGGAGCTGCCCTTTGTGGTTTAACCCTACTGCTGCTCTGTATGACTAAAATGTGTAAACAGTATCCTGCATTATGCATCTATGCATTTTGAAGTGTTTAATATTTACTTTTTTTCAGTGACATATAATCCCTTCCGTGAATACACATTATTTGATATTGCTATTAATGGTATCCATATTMTAGCTGATATTTTGGAACATCTTCATCTCCCTAGCTCCAAAGCAGTGTATCGTTACAGTTCACCTGMAGCTATATTTTACTATATTTACCACTTCTGACATTGTACCACATCTACAATAGATAATCTCTCCCCTTTCCCTACAGTCTATATTTATGCACAATTTCTCATTCAATACATTCTCTGTACATACAGTGCCCTGAGCCTGTAAAAAAGATGAGGGCTTAATATGTAGGGTTTGACATTGCGGATACAACGAGACCAAAGTGTTGAGGTTCCTCTGAAAAAAATGTTGACAGGATCTCTCCTTCCTCTGGTGGGTGCCTAACAAGGCCTCAGCAGCTATTCCCAGCAGGYGGACGTCACATAAAGAGAGGGAGATCACTAGCGCTTGGTGTTTAATATTCTCAACATAAATTATAGGAGTGCCATGGGACTAGGCTGTTCCCCTTGTTTCAGCCCAGCTAGCGACACAGTAAAACAGTCCACCTGCTCCAATTTCAAATACATTTTGAGGAWGAGTTTAGGAGGTTGACGGCACATAGAGTAGATGATAGATGGTACTGTTGTGTTCACGTTAGCATGCTGTTTTGAGCATGGTTATAAAGGTTTTAAATCAGAAAAGTTATACTGTAATACTGCAAATGCTTAACAAAATCATCAACTCACTACATAAAACATTTTTCACTGAGAWAATTTTGGCATGTATCCCCTCCCAAAAATGTTGTATCCCAGATTACAAAATATATCCCTGTAATATTGTATGGGACAGCCTCCATTGAGCTGGGTGTTTCTCACTGAGACTCATCTTCTAGAACTTCCCCTGTAATAAAGGCCTATTCCCCATGGGAGCTGCATAGACTGCTAGAACTCTTCATTTCCACCTTGCTTTTCAACCTCTAGCTGACTGTGGGGAGATCAGCCCTGGAGACACCCCACTCATCTGTGATACTGGGCTCRCCACCACCAGCCTGCCTCTCTGGGGAGAATCTTTGATTACTTTTATCACCTGTGTGCTTTTTGGTTGGCATTCTACATCAGAACATGTATATTTCATGAGAATTTAAAATATAAATGATATTGCCACTTGATTGATTATATCCATTGTGATACACTGCACAAACCAACTCCATTTCATGCATCACACTCGTAAATGTCTGCTTCACTGAAATTCCTGGATACTGTAAGACATTTTATCAGTATTGGAGCACTACGAAGGGAAGAGATTTAAAAAAACGATTGCTTTGATTAATGTTCTTAGAAGGATAGTCATCTCCAAAATTGTTGGCACCCTTGATAAAATCAATAATAGATATACTGAGCTATATTGAATGCAAAAAAATATAAATTATATTATTTTATACTAATACAATTGCTCAGAGAAAGAGATTTTGTTTCACAGGTAATACTTTTTTTCTCAAATAGATAGGTGTCAAAATTATTGGCACCACTAAAGATTAATATAATTCAAATAAAACAAAATTGAATCAGCATTAACATTTTACTTTTAAAATGAATCTCCGTTTAGTTAATATTAATASACCAATTGATGTCACCAGGTAGGCCAAAACTCCATCCCACCACAACAGGCTGAAATTTCAGGTGGTCTTTTCAAACAGGTCTTACACGAAAAGGTCACTATCATAATTTTCACACTTTCACAGTATTATTCAAACCTCATAGCGTGGAAATATATATTTTAAAAATCAAGTTTTTGACTGCCATTGTATTAGTATGAAATAAAATAATTGTCAAAATGTTTAGAGCAGACAATATAGCTTAATATTTGTATTATTTATGTTATACAGTCTTTTTTTGCTAATCTTTATAAGTGTGCCAATAATTTGGGAGGTGACTATACTTGTGAACTGGTTTTGGACATCTCGTTCTTGTATTTTCTCTATTATTTTATATCTATTACTTCTGTCAATCATGTTAATCCTCTCTGACTACGACAATCTTGTGATTATAATTACCTACGTTTCATTCAAATTACAAAAGACACAAGGCTTACTGTAGATGAAGSTAGCAGTGATTGAAAATATCTTACTTAAAATATTAGAAATGATTGAATAAAAGTCTAGTAAAAAGCATTGGACCACTTGGGGAATGGTGGCTTCTAAGGAAACATATAATAGGTCTAAGATTAAACAAATCAAGCACATGGTCCATAAGATTCCATATGTCTTAGAATAGTCTTACAAATAAAAAATACATAAGACATAATATGTCTATTGGGTCCAGCCTTATCTTTTGTTCCTTCAGAGCAGTATTTTACTGAGAGGGGAATGTCTGCACCTGATCTCTCTGTGTGTCTCTCTCGCTCTCTCTCTCATTTCTCAATTTCAGGCATGGGAAAGCAAGTAAAATAGATAATAAACAAAAGTGAAATAAACTATACAAAATTTACAGTAAACATTACACTCACAAAAGTTCCAAAATAATAAAGACATTTCAAATGTCCTATTATGTCTATATACAGTATTGTAATGATGTGCAAATAGTTAAAGTACAAAAGGGAAAATAAATAAACATAGTTATACGTTGTATTTACAATTATGTTTATTCGTCACTGGTTGCCCTTTTCTTGTGTGCTGTGAATGCACACTGTGGTAAATTACCCAATATATATGGGAGTTTATCAAAATTGGACGCGTTTGAATTCTTTGTGGGTCTGTGTAATCTGAGGGAAATATGTGTCTCTACTCATACATTTGTCAGGTTAGAAAGTGCCTCTTAGTTTCCACCTTATTTTGTGGGCAGTGTGCACATAGCCTATCWTCTCTTGAGAGCCAGGTCTGCCTTTGGCGGCTGTTCTCAATAGCAAGATTATGCTCACTGAGTCTGTACATAGTCAAAGATTTCCTTAATTCTGGGTCAGTCACAGTGGTCAGGTATTCCYCCACTGTGTATTCTCTGTTTAGGGCCAAATWGCATTCTAATTTGCTCAGTTTTTCATTCCAATGTGTCAAGTAATTATCTTTATGTTTTCTCATGATTTGGTTGGGTCTAATTGTGTTGCTGTCCTGGGGCTCTGTGTGGTCTGTTTGTYTTTGTGAACAGAGCACCAGGACCAGCTTGGTTAGGGAGCTCTTCTCCATGTTAATTTCTCTGTAGGTTATGGCTTTGTTATGGAATGTTTGGGAATCGCTTCCTTTTAGGTGGTTGTAGCATTTAACGTCTCTTTTCTGGATTTTGATATTTAGCGAGTATCGGCCTAAWTCTTAACCTCATGCATTATTTGCATGCATTATTTGTACACAGAGGACAGTTTTGCAGAAGTCTACATGCAGAGTCTCAATTCGGTGTTTGACACATTTTGTGAATTATTGMTAGGTGAGCGGACCGRAGACCTCACAACCATAAAGGGCAATAGGTTCTATAACTGATTCAAGTATTTTTTATCAGATCCTAATTGGTATGTCAAATTTTATGCTCCTTTTGATGGCATAGAAGGCCCTTCATGCCATGTCTCTCAGGTCTTCACAGCTTTACGGAAGTTACCTGTGGTGCTGATGTTTAGGCTAAGGTATGTATAGTTTTTTGTGTGATCTAGGGCAACGGTGTCTAGATTGAATTTTGTATTCATGTCCTGGCAACTGGACCTTATTTGGAACACCACTATTTTTGTCTTACTGAGATTTACTGTCGGGGCCCAGGTCTGACAGGGAATATCTCTCTCTCTCAATGGTTTATGTCATCCCTAGGGGGTGAGACAGCCATTGAAGATGCTTGTGTGGATGGGTTTGGAGTTGCCCAAAGTCCATTTTGTCATGGGAACAATATAAAAATAAAGCAGTACTTTCCGGGCCTTAACTTATTTCATTTTGTCAGAGCCAGATGACTGCATTCCATTTGGGTGCTGTCCCCATCGGGTGGTTGACATGGTTTTTATAACCATCTAGAAACAGCCTTTCTCTTCCCCACCAAGTCTGTTCTCATAGACTAAATGTTACAAATTAACTGTAAATCCGAGACACCTAAGTCATATTGATATGTTATGTTTGGAATGGTTACATAAAACAGAAAGTTACTTAAGGAAAAAAAWACMAAAGTAGGGTGGTTGGTCGYGGTGGATGGGTAGATTTATAACGCGAACATCTGGTAACRAAAAGGTTTCATGTTTGAATGTCATCAGAGACAACTTTAGCATTTTAACTTTGCAACTACTTTCTACTTTTTATCTACATTGCAACTACTTAGCATGTTAGCTAACCCTACCCRTAGCCTACCCCTTAACCCTAACTCCTAGCCTAGCTAATATTATCCACCTAGCAAACATTAGCATTAGCCACCTAACTTACGCTAGCAACAACAAATTGGAATTCATAACATATCAATCATTTATACATTTTGTAACATAATGTACGAATTGTAATTCGTAACAATTTGTACAAAGTGCTATTCGAAACATATCATAKAATTTGTAAATCATAACATATCATGCGAAATGATTGCTGGACATCCACAAATCTCTTTAAAGGTAAAGAGAAGTACAGTTGAAGTTGGAAGTTTACATACAGCTTAGCCAAATACATTTAAACACAGTTTTTCACAATTCCTGACATTTAATCCTAGTAAAAATGCCRMGTCTTAGGTCAGTTTGGATCACCACTTTATTTTAAGAATGTGAAATGTCASAGTAATAGTAGAGAGAATGATTTATTTCAGCTTTTATTTCTTTCATCACATTCCCAGTGGGTCAGAAGTTTACATACACTCAATTAGTATTTGGTAGCATTGCCTTTAAATTGTTTAACTTGGGTCAAACGTTTCGGGTAGCCTCCACAAGCGTCCCACAATAAATTGGGTGAATTTTGTCCCATTCCTCCTGACAGAACTGGTGTAACTGAGTTAGGTTTGCAGGCCTCTTTGCTTGCACCCACTTTTTCAGTTCTACCTATGTAACCGATGTGAAATGGCTAGCTAGTTAGCGGTGGTACGCGCTAATAGCGTTTCAATCGGTGACGTCACTCGCTCTGAGACCTGAAGTAGTTGTTCCCCTTGCTCAGCCGTGGCTTTTGTGGCGTGATGGGTAATGATGCTTTGTGGGTGACTGTTGWTGATGTGTGCAGAGGGTCCCTGGTTCGAGCCCAGGTAGGGGTGAGAAGAGGGACGGAAGCAATACTGTTACACCTACACATTTCCTATAGGAATGAGGTCAGGGCTTTGTGATAGCCACTCCAATACCTTGACTTTGTTGTTATTAAAATTAAAGGCATTTTGCCACAACTTTGGAAGTATGCTTGGGGTCATTGTCCAGTTGGAAGACCCATTTGCAACGAAGCTTTAAGTTCCTGACTGATGTCTTGAGATGTTGCTTCAATATATCCACATAATTTTCCTCACTCATGATACCATCTATTTTGTGAAGAGCACCAGTCCRTCCTGCAGCAAAGCACCCCCACAACATGAMGCTTCCACCCCCATGCTTCACGGTTGGGATGGTGTTCTTCAGCTTGCAAGCATCCCRCTTTTTTCCTCCAAACATAACAATGGTCATTATGGSCAAACAGTTCTATTTTTGTTTCATCAGACCAGAGGACATTTCTCCAAGGAGTACAATCTTTGTCCCCATGTGCAGTTACAATCCGTAGTCTGGCTTTTTTATGGTGTTTTTTTTTTGCTTTTTTATGGTGGCTTCCTTGCTGAGCAGCCTTTCAGGTTATGTTGATATAGCACCCGTTTAACTGTGGATATACTGTAGATACTGTTTACTCCAGCATCTTCACAAGGTCCTTTGCTCTTGTTTTGGGATTGATTTGAACTTTTTGCACCAAAGTACATTCATCTCTAGGAGACAGAACACTTCTCCTTCCTGAGCAGTATAACGGCTATGTGGTCCCATGGTGCTATACTTGCTCACTATTGTTTGTACAGATGAACGTGGTACCTTCAGGCATTTGGAAATTACTCCCAAGGATGAATCAGACTTTTTCTGAGGTCTTGGCTGATTTCTTTTGATTTTCCCATGATGTCAAGCAAAGAGGCAAAGAGTTTGAAGGTAGGCCTTGAAATACGTCCACAGGTACTCCTCCAAATGACTCAAATTATGTCAATTAGCCTATCAGAAGCTTCTAAAGCCATGACATCATTTTCTGGAATTTTCCAAGCTGTTTAACTTCTTATGGGCAGGTGGGACGGTAACGTCCGGTAACATCCTGGCCAACATCTGGTGAAATTGAAGAGCTCCAAATTCAAAATACAGAAATATTCAAAATAAACATTCATAAAAATACAAGTGTTATACATCGGATTAAAGATTAACTTCTTGTTAATCCAGCCGCTGTGTCAGATTTCAAAAAGGCTTTACYGCGAAAGCAACTATGCGATTATCTGTGGACAGCGCCCCGCTTACAAAAACATACAAACATTTTCCAGCCAAGTAAAGGAATTACAAAAGTCAGAAACAGCGATAAAATGAATCACTTACCTTTGATGATCTTCATATGGTTGCAGTCACAAGAGTCCCTGTTACACAATAAATGTTTGTTTTGTTCGATAAAGTCCCTCTTTATGTCCCAAAAACGTTGTTTTGTTGGTGTGTTTTGTTCAGTATTCCACTGGCTCAAAGGCGGTCACGACATGCAGACGAATACATCCTAATAGTACCGGTAAAGTTCGTCTAAACATGTCAAACGATGTTTATAATTAATCGTCATGTTGTCTATTGTCTAAACAATCGATAATATTTAAAACGGACAATAGCGTCTTCAATCGAAAGGAAAAACAACAAAGGGCGCGCAATCGGTCAAGGATACTAGCTCTGGTTCATTCTAGAGTCCACATAGAAAATGGTCTCATTCTTCCTCATTTTTTAGAAAACGTTAAATGTATTGTGTATTAAAACTACATAAGTGTTGCTCTCCACTTTCTGAAGGACTGAGTTTTGAAATCAGTGGAATTCGAGTATGATAGCTTCTGGATTACATCTTCAAACGAAGGGCAACCATGGCATCCGACAGGAGATGCGTCCAACCGTGAATGATGTATACGGGTAAAATAGTCTGGCTAGCTACATTATCAGATATTACATGTTCCTAATTTTGACAGAAATAGACATTTATTTGGCTAACTAGCCAAGCTAACGTTAGCTGGCTGGCTCGCTAGCTAACATTATATCTATGACCTTATTAATTTCTCAAAGCTATTTGCTTAGCTAGCTATATTGAACCTGGTTGGTTAGCTACCTGCAGATTCATGCAGGGTAGTAACGTCATGAGTTGTGATTATGGTTCATTGTTTACCTAGCCGGCTCACTAGCTAACGTTATGTCTATGACCTTATTATTATTTTCTCAGAGCTATTTGCTTAGTTAGCTATAGCCTAATGTTAGCTAGCTGACATTGAACCTGGTTGGTTAGCTACCTGCAGATTCATGCAGGGTAGTAACGTCATGAGTTGTGATCATGGTTAATTTTTTACCTAGCTAGCTAGCTACATGTCTTAACAATAGACTCCAATATGCAAGTAACCATTTCGGGTGTGTTTTCGATTTCAGAGCACTATAGTCTGAGTGTGCCAGATAGCGCAGAATAACTGATGAATTTACAAATGCTCAACAGCTGTTGAATATGGCCGGTGTCAGTAAACGTCAGTAAACTCATTGGCCAGAGTGTTCGCTGTGCGCTCTGAAAGTGAAACGCTCTGAATTTACGAACGGACAATCTGACAGCACAGTTGCAGTCACCAATGCCCTGGATAACATAACAGCCTAACCAGCTCTGCTAGGTCGAGTAATGTTCAGTGAGCTATTCTCTCTCACTTAGATGTCTGGAAGTAGCTAGKAAGTTAACTCGGGTGCTTGGCTGCTGTCGCTAGTACATTCAACCCTTAAGAGTGTGTGAATGATGCTGAATGGGTGTAGACAAAGAAGGGCTCTCCAATAGTAGTACCAAGACATTCAAAGGCCTTATTCTCAAAAGTGAGTTTACAGGTTTATMAACTTTCAAAACAAAATTACTTTCCCATTGTTCCTCAACTGTAGTGTATGATATACCATTTTGTAGTTTTAAGTCAAAATTAAAAACTTTGCTACATTAGACCGATTTGTCACATATGGTCAGAGTGAGGTGATCTCTCATTTGTGTCTGGAAGTAGCTAGCAAGCTAGCCAACTTTAGCCAGTTAGCTTTGGTGCTTGACTACCGTTGGGAGGTCAGAATGCTAAGATCAATCCTACTCCTCGACCACAGCATCCAGTGTGCGCTCTGAACGCTCCGAGAGCGAAACACTCTGAATTTACAAACGGATAATCTGACAAAGCTCTGAATTTACGAATGGCCAGGGTGCACTCTGGGCGCACTCTGGCACTCCAGAGAGCCTTTACGAACACACCCTTTGTTTTTACAGCATCTTTGTAATGGACAGCAGTACATAGAATAAATCTATTATTATTATTATATAGTTTGTATTGATGTTTCATTAATATATTAGCTCAGTAGTACTGTAATAAACAAAATGACACAGTGGGAAGTTGAAGTTAGGAGAGAGAAAGATGAGTTTGAAGAGGAGAAAGAGTTTGCACAGATACTGTATCAGCAGGAATATTTGCAAAGCAGCATGGTGTGAATTACATTTCAACAGCTGAATCCCAATTTGTTGGGTAAAGCTTTGAGGATGGCCCCAGCAGGGTTCCTATTGTATTCCTTTCTGCCAGAACGCAACGTGTTCGATCTCCATCATCTCCCTCCCTGTTACGTTATGGATGAAATCTCATTATATTACTCAACCATGAGCTACTAATCATCCAACTGTTGACCTGTACCCTCCAGAGATGCTGTTTTGAAATTAAACAGACATTTATAAGAAATGTGTATATTTACAGTAGTGCTCGGTAAAGTCACATGATAACTTCGTACAAAATATTGAAAAGAAAACAGTTAAATCAGAGTAGCTTTAGACTCTGGTCAGCCTACAACCATTGTACTTGTCAATTGCAGCAACATGGATTAACTGTGCCATCCTGCAGGTGTCCAAGTTCATTTRGGAATACCTTCACTTCATAAGACTGTTCATTACATCGTTCCCTCACAGGGTGAGTCTGATAACAGAGTAATCAGTAGTTAATTACGGAGAAGATCTCATTGAGGGGTACAATTTAGATGTGTTAGCCAGACTGATTAAACAGCTTACACTTCAAATGCTTTTATGTCAGCTGCTAAGACATCACAGGCAAACTTTCCGTTAGATATTCTCAGTTACAGGAGATAATATTAAAATCCTTCCAGAGGTTCGCCATTGGACTACCACTGATCAGAATAGTACTTAAAATGTCATTATAGTTAGTGAGTGTAGCCCTGTATTTGGAGGTCTGGTTGAGGAAGTCACTACAGGGGGAGGCATAAGGACAGAACAATGGTGGGGCAACCTGGACTCAGGGGTAGACGTAACATAATAAAAGTAAATCTCRCCCTCCATTTAGTATGATATACAGTTGAAGTCGGATGTTTGCATACACTTAGGTTGGAGTCATTAACTTCTTGTGGGACGGTAGCTGGCCAACATCTGGTGAAATTGCAAAGCGCGAAATTCAAACAACAGAATTATAAATATTTAACTTTCATAAAATCACAAGTGTAATACCTCAAAATAAAGCACCTCTTGGCGCTAGGGATCAGATTATTATTTTTTTTTTCAAATAATGTACCCAACGTAAACGGAAATTTTCTCTGGCCCAGATCGTAGAAAATGCATATAATTTACAGATTAGGATAGAAAACACTCAAGTTTCCAAAACTGTCAAAATATTGCCTGTGAGAAAAATAATATTTATTCTGCAAGCGAAATCCTGAGAAAAATTAACCCAGAAGTGATATTTAAAAAAAAGATTATTTGTTTCCTTTCCCCTCTAACCTCCATTTAAAGGGGTATCAACCAGATTCTTTTTCCAATGGCTTCCTCAGGCTGTGACCAGGCTTTAGACATAGTTTCAGGTTTTTATTTTGAAAAATGAGCGAGATGTTTCAAAAGAGGTCAGGTGTCCTCCGAATATTTCCTGCGCGCGAGAGAGGGGCTCCCCATTTTCCTTTTGTCTCTTAATGAATAGGTTATGCTCRGGTTGAAATATTATCGATTATGTTTGTTAAAGACAACCTGAGGATTGATTATAAAAAACATTTTAAATGTTTCTACGACCATTTCGGATACTTTTTGGGATTTGTCGAACGGAACACGGCTTTTGATTTTTCATCAACGCGCAACCCAAATGGCGTTTTTTTTGTGATAAAAGTAATATTTATCAAACAAAAATAACAATTGTTGTGTAACTGGGAGTCTCGTGAGTGGGAACACCCGAAGATTATCAAAGGTAAGCYATTAATTTGATTGCTTTTCTTACTTTCGTGACCAAGCTAGCCAAGCTAATATAAGGCTAAACTGTTATAGCATTGAAAGCTACACTCACAAAAGCTTGGATTTCTTTCGCTGTAAAATATATTTTCAAAATCTGACACCATAGGTGGATTAACAACAAGCTAAGCTGTGTTTTGGTATATTTCACTTGTGATTGCATGATTATAAATATTTTTAGGAATATTTCTGAATTTGCAACCTGCAATTCAGCGGTTGTTTAGGAAASTGAACCCGTATTCGGTATCCGTAGATCAGAGAAGTTAACTTCTTGTTAATCCAGCCGCTGTGTCAGATTTAAAAAAGGCTTTACGGCGAAAGCACACCATGCGATTATCTGAGCACAGCGCCCCGCATAGAAAACCATATTTCAACCAGGCAGGTGTGACACGAAAGTCAGAAATAGCGATATAAAAAATGCCTTACCTTTGATGATCTTTTTCTGTTGGCACTCCAAAAGATCCTAGATACATCACAAATGGTCCTTTTGTTTGATAATGRCCTTCTTTATATCCATATCCACTCAGTTTAGCTGGCGCGCTTCAGTCAATAATCCACCCAGTTTCCCTCCATCAAAATGCATACAAAATGAATCCCAGACGTTACTAATAAACTTTTCCAAACAAGTCAAACAACGTTTAAAATCAGACCTTAGGTACCGTAATACGTAAATAAACGATACAATTTAAGACGGAMAATCYTTATTGTCTTTACCGGAGAAAAATACCAAAGAACGRGCTCTCTTCCATGCGCTTGGAAACACTACAGCCAAAATGGGAGCCACCTAGAAAAACTACAATTTCTGGCTCATTTTTCCAAAAACCAGCATGAAACTCTTTCTAAAGTTGTTGAGCATTTGTAAATTCATCAGTTATTCTGCGCTCTCTGGCACACCCAGACTAGAGTGCTCTGAAATCGAAAACACACCCGAAATGGTTACTTGCATATTGGAGTCTTTTGTTAAGACATGTAGCTAGCTAGCTAGGTAAAAAATMAACCATGATCACAACTCATGACGTTACTACCCTGCATGAATCTGCAGGTAGCTAACCAACCAGGTTCAATGTCAGCTAGCTAACATTAGGCTATAGCTAGCTAAGCAAATAGCTCTGAGAAATTAATAATAAGGTCATAGACATAACGTTAGCTAGCGAGCCGGCCAGCTAACGTTAGCTAGCTAGCTAGGTAAACAATGAACCATAATCACAACTCATGACGTTACTACCCTGCATGAATCTGCAGGTAGCTAACCAACCAGGTTCAATATAGCTAGCTAAGCAAATAGCTCTGAGAAATTAATAATAAGGTCATAGACATAACGTTAGCTAGCGAGCCAGCCAGCTAACGTTAGCTTGGCTAGTTAGCCAAATAAATGTCTATTTCTGTCAAAATTAGAAACATGTAATACCTGATAATGTAGCTAGCCAGACTATTTTACCCGTATACATCATTCACGGTTGGACGCATCTCCTGTCGGATGCCATGGTTYCCCTTCGTTTGAAGATGTAATCCAGAAGCTATCATACTCGAATTTCCACTGATTTCAAAACTCAGTCCTCCAGAAAGTGGAGAGCAACACTTATGTAGTTTTAATACACAATACATTTTWAAAAWGCTGCTTTTYACAGGATTACRGAAACATAATGACCAGCTCAAATAGACAGAAACAMGCTATATGGCAGACCAATCCAAACTCATCTCMCGGCATGTCCACCCCACTCATTAGCTCAGCCAATCATGGTTAGTGGGAAGGTTGCCGACTTMTCTTTGGCTAAACCAACTASGCTCGTAATTTAACAATTGWATTGGTATTTACAGATGGTTTAACTGTTTGTTATTAAGGCACATGAAAGCTCACATGTTCGAGAAGGCATTTCTGGAATWTWTATTTAAAAAATGAAAAMAATTTGTTCAAACGGCACTCCTGTGAAGTAGTGACCCGCAACATATGCTTAGTTTCCTCAAATGGGTCACATAGCAGGGCTGGTTAGGCTGTTTTTATGTTATCTAGAGCGTTGGTGACTGTAACTTTTCTGCTGGCAACAATTTAATTACGTTTTGTTGCCGATGTTTACTGACACCGGTCATATTCAACAGAGTGAATTTACGAATGCACCCAAATATAAAGATCTGACAGGTCTTGGGCAATGTTCTTCCACAGCTTCAGATCAAAATATTTTCTTCAGCRAGGCAGTTCAGAAAGGCTGGGCAGTATTAAGCGGGGGGAAATGCGATGGCACAGAGAGGGAGCAGCGTCAGTCAGTTACTTAGACAGGCCCGGAGCTCTTTATCAGGCAACTTGTTCATTGTCTCCTCCTCCTCCTCTGTAGGTAGGCTGGATTGTCCACTACTGAAGTGTAGCACCCACCTGAGTGATACTTCGGCAGCTATAAGCTCCAGAAAGACCACCACACTTCGGCAGTAGTCAGGAAGTAGTCCCCTACGAGGCGACCCTCTTTCAACCCTTCACACTGCAGTCCACATACCCATATCCACTTATGTCTGCGGGCTCTATTTTCAGTTGGCAATATATTATTAAGCCAATGCYTTTGTCAAATGCATGCTCCTTTGCAATTTCGACCTGTTCAAAGACTGTTTTTTATATTTATTTTTCCCATTTCGTTTAATTTGATTAAAAAACAAGCACAGCCTCCCTTCCTCTCAGTGATTTTTTATTTTTTTTGTCCTGCCCAATTAATTCGCCAAGTGTTCAAGAAAATAGATATTGAGCTTGGCTCGTGAGACTGAAATAAACCTTAATCGCCAAAGCTTTATTAAAAGAACAAATTTGGGAGCAGCAAATCAGTGAGCGGACACCACCTTCTTATATATGTAGGCTATTTTCAACATTTTTTGCCAGCTCCTGTTATTTTTGGGATGTGGATAAAAACCCTCCATGTAGGCTAATTATGCCCATCATCGAACAAGACATGAGATAATCCGGTGACACCCATATTTAGATACATTTCAGTTATTTTCCTGTAATATCTTCCATTTTGTTTTATTAAAAAACAAGCCCATTAACCTACTATAACGAAAGCTGGTTCAACAACAATGTGTCTGGTGTATTTCTTATCCTAGCCATGCATTAGCCAAGTAACATATCCATAAAAGGTTTCTAAATGGTCTACTTGTGAGGCTTTTTCCATCATGCTTTTGCATTATTCACAATTCACATAAGATTACTTGCAGTGCATACTCCATTAGGCCTGTATCCACCCCAATTTCCATAGAGCGATTACTAAAGAGGGCTCCTACAAACATATTCACATTTTTCAATCCTAGAAGGTCATATCAATGGTAGACCTAGTCTATATCTTGCTTATTGAGAATGTGCCTCACACATACAATACAATTTCCGGGAGCCTAGTAATTTTTTTTGGGGGGGAGAAGTGCAATGCATAAAGGCCTGTACTCGTTGAAGAAAATGACAACAATGTTGACTGTCAACACTCCAAACAAATATAGCAAACTGTTGCTATTGACCTACAGAACTTGAGACAAACACATGCCSTATTAAGCCATGGAATGCCTCGATTTGCCAGTGATTGGCCAAGCCCTCATTACAGCTAAAACTTGTTTGTTAATTAAAACCCTGCCCTTTCACATCACCACTAGCTATTGCCCTCATAATTCTGGCTGTAAAAATAGCAAATATATTTCTGACACACTCCTGGACCTATAGCGCTACCACCAGCACTTAGATGTATTAATGCGTTAGATTGTTAAAATAGAGCCCTGAAACTAGTATTTATCTACCACTGTGGATAAATACAGTTGCATTGGCATTGATGCATTTGCACTCTAAATATCAGAGCAACGTCATGAATATTTAATTGTCAATTTTTATTATTACTGATGTGTCTATCGATTGGCGTATCCCCTATTCTGTCTCTGAAGACTTGCATAAAGCCTCAGTAATTTTTCCTTTAATGAACTGTTTGTTCATTTTCCTTTCTTCTAATATTCTAAACTACAATTGATCCTAATCTCTTGCCGGTGGATATGAATGAAATGTCAGAAAACYTAGAAAGATATTCTCCCCATGGTGAAGTTATTTAAATGAAGCATTTCCTTTGTCCAGCTTAYTTCCTCCTTTGAAGTGAATATGTGTCTACTGTAAGCTAAACCAGAGCTGGTTGTCACTTTTCAACCAGCACTGTCAAAACAAGATAATTTTTTATGAATACACCTACATATTTRTTTTCAGATGACCTGTGCTCTGTTGGTATCAAATAAACATTGTATCTTGACCTGCATGTGTTTGTGACCCTGACTAGCCTTAGCTACTCTGCAGATATGGAACTGCAGATATATTAATATAATGGGGAAATCCATTTTGAGAAAAGGTATCACTCACTAATGAGAACTTGTTTTGTGTTAAAGTCTACCAAAGCGCATAGTCTGTTGGAGAGTTTGGACTAATATGCTTTGATGAGTGTAGAGTTTGAGAGTAGCAGGAACTTTCTAGACCTCTGCAGTCAGTGTTAAAATTATGGAGCTCACAGAGAACGGAGCTCACACCTGATTTTAATGGGCAGACAGCGCAGCGAGAATTTAATTAGTAAAGMGTGTCCTACTTTGGCACAGGAGTCAGTTAGCTCAATCTGCTTGAAAGAGCCATTGCAACAATGATCAACTGAGTGTAAAACAGCAGAATACATGTATATTACAATTCATGTTCTTTTCTAAATATTTTAATTTATTCAACGGGAGGTTTGGAATTCCCATTGTTAGAACCTATCCTGCCCATGATATATGAGATTACATACACATGACCAAATTCATATGAAGTGGCATCATTTACGTTGTTACCTAGCAATGCACAACCACTACTACTTTTACAATTAGGAGGAGGATATGAAAGAAATGAAACAAGAAGAAGAGCAAGTGGACCAGCAGRCTGAGCCTAGCGTTAATCAGTAGCGCTGCTATAGACGACATAGATAAGGAGAGAAATGAAAAAGCTACATCAAGACAAATCAACTGAGCAGGGAAGTGCTTTCTGAAATGGCTGTCAAAAAAGGGGATAAACATCAATCTGGCAACTGTTTCAAAACAGGAGATGGGTAATATTCTCTGGAGTTTCTACACCACCGCAAGGACTYCTAAAGGAGACCGATATGGAATCAGCAGCTTTGCAGACTGCGAACAGGCCAAAACCGCCACTTAAATGAGCCTCCAATGTGCCGGTCTTGGTGCCTGATGAGAGATACTGAGTTTCTGAACTCAAACAATGMCTTTGCTGGTATCATAAAACAGCTGGGAAGGGAGGGCAGGGACAGAACCAGCAACTACCCAGCTATAACGCAGCAGGACATAAAAAATCCTCTGCTAGTTCGAAGCCTTGAGCCCCACCACCCCTAGAGGATTACTGAATAAGGTGTGGTTTGATTTGCAGTTGCACCATAGCTGAGGAACCGATGGAAATCGCAAACTGAAGCTAGAGTCATTCGTAATAAAAGAAGACAAAAAGAAGACAACCATTTTGAGATAAGCAACACTGAGTTTCAATGAAGAAACCAAGATCTCTGCCCCATGGAAATTTGCAATTCAGTATAAATAGCTGTCGATGCTATTCTGATCTACAGTATCAATGTCTTTGCTACAATGTTCAGCACTGTTTTCATATCCATGAACAGCGCCCCAATGCAATGTTTCGATCTGGCATTCATTTGTCCTATGCATAGGCCAGACTATGCACATAGGCCAGACTGTGCACTGTTTTCAGAACCATGGACAGCGTCCCTAGAAACCAAGTTTCTGAAACTACACTACATTACCAAAAGTATGTGGACACCTAGTTGTCGAACATCTCATTCCAAAATCATGGACATTAATATGGAGTTGGTCCCCCCTTTGCTGCTATAACAGCCTCCACTCTTCTGGGAAGGCTTTCCACTAGATGTTAGAACATTGCTGTGGGGACTTCCTTCCATTCAGCCAGAAGAGCATTAGTGAAGTTGGGCACTGATGTTGTGTGATGATTAGGCCTGGCTCGCAGTCGGCGTTCCAATTCATCCAAAAAGTATTTGATGGTTAAGGTCAGGGCTTTGTCAGTCATGTTCTCCCACACCGATCTCGACAAACCATTTCTGTATGGACCTTGCTTTGTGCACAGGTGAATTGTCATGCTGAAACAGGAATGGGCCTTCCCCAAAGTGTTGTCGGAAAGTTGGAAGCACAGAATCATCTAGAATGTCATTGTATACTGTAGCGTTAATATTTCCCTTCACTGGAATTAAGGGGCCTAGCAGGAACCATGAAAAKAMCCCCAGACCATTATTCCTCCTCCATCAAAACTCTACAGTTGGCACTATGCAACTGATTRGTCCGTCGGACTGCCAGATGGTGAAGCGTTATTCATCACTCCAGAGAACGTGTTTCCACTGCTCCAGAGTCCAATGGTGGCGAGCTTTACACCACTCCAGCCGACGCTTGGGATTGCYCYTGGTGATCTTAGGCTTGTGTGCGGCTGCTCGACCATGGAAACCCATTTCATTAAGATTTCGACTAACTGGAAGCAACGCCAGCACAATAACAGAGGCAGTTTAGAACTCAGTAGTGAGTGTTGCAACCACTTGGACTTCAGCACTTGGCGGTCCCTTTCTGTGAGCTTGTGTGGCCTACCACTTCACGGCTGAGCCTTTGTGGCTCCTAGACGTTTCCACTTCCCAATAACAGCACTTACAGTTGACCTGGTCAGCTCTAGCASGGCAGAAATTTGTCAAACTGACTTGTTGTAAAGCTGGCATCCTATGACGGTGCCACGTTGAAAGTCACTGAGCTCTTCAGTAAGGCCATTCTACTGCCAATGTTTGTCTATGGAAATTGCGTGGTTGTGTGCTCGATTGTATACACCTGTCAGCAACTGGTGTGGCTGAAATAGCCGAATTCACAAATTTGATGGGCTGTCCACATACTTTGTATAGTGTATCAACCAGCGCTTAGGTAGTTTTGCTTTACATGCCAATCAATGCGAATAGAACTAACGACCAGAAACTGTATCGAGGAGAAGGAGAAGACCAAGGTTCAGTGTGGTAAGTACTCATAATTACTTTTAATGAATACTAACAAAACAACAAAAACGAAAAACGAACAGTTCTGCCAGGTTTGCTGGCACTAAACAGAAAACAACCACCCACAACACACAATGGAAAATAGGCTACCTAAGTATAGCTCCCAATCAGAGACAACGATAGACAGCTGCCTCTGATTGGGAACCACACCAGGCCAAACKCAGAAATAGAKAACCTAGACATACAACATAGAATGCCCACCCACATCACACCCTGACCAAACAAAACATAGAAACATACAAAGCAATCTATGATCAGGGCGTGACAGAAACACCTAAAATGTCATTTGACAACCAGTGTTAGTGAATGTAGCATCACGTTTTGTTGAAACATTTCTTTTTAATGCTGGTAACCCGTTGTATAAAAGCAATAATATACTGTGATCACGTCAAAGCCATGATAAAAAGTCTAAACATATGGCCTCTCATGTATTATTGCTTAAGTACTTGGCTGTATATTTKGACAGAAGATGAAACGAAGGACAGACAGAGGGTTAGGCGGTGTGTGGGATGTGTATTTACATTGTCGTAGATGGCGTGTGGGGTGTTAGTGAGGTGAAGTATACCTATTAAATGAAACAATCTGATGAGGCTGGCAATCACTTCGGAACACAGGAATGTGTTTGATGAGCAAATATCACAGGGTGTGTAATGCTGATTCCAGAAAATGGTGAGATGTGTTTGGCTTTCCTTTTTTCTTCTAGGTCGCTGGGCACTTTGCAGCTGACACAATTAATCTCTTTCCAACAGGCACTCCTTTTCTAATTTAATTTKTGTTGTCTTTGATTCAAAGCCGTGGTAATGATCCACAATGTCCCCATCTGTTCCTGGCTTCCTGTTCCACATATGCACAGCTCTGTTCTCTCTGTTCTCTCGCGCCTTTGATGTCCCTCCTATCGCACAGCTTTAGTAGCCACATATGTCACATGATTCACATGTATTACATTTAGAGGAGATCTTCAGGTTGTGACACGTCACACTTGTTCACCCTTTTGATGACTTACCCTCCTCCTGGAGCGGTGCCCTCCTACAGAGCTACCCTAATCTAACAATCAGCTGCTTCTCAGAACCTTTTTGGCTGAATAAGTGTGTTTGTGTAGTGCTGGAGAAAAACCTTGCAGATCCAATGGAGCTCCAAGAGGAGGATTGGCAACCCCTGCCCAAGACATTAATAGTATGTTGTATGTTTTCCACCTCCTTCCAAGAACCTGAGGAAATGTCAGGATTCCATGATGTCCACAGCATATAAAATCCCAGTAAGGGATTGAGAAATGGTTCCTCGGACCATGGTATACCTGTTAAAAGTATTACCTCTTCCTAAAATTGTATCAGGAGATAGGTACAGGTGATATTTCCTTATTTCTGAAACTAACTCCAACACAAATAGATTGTATTTACCTGAGAAACGTATTATTCAGAGTTTCCCAGCTCACCTTAGTGGGCCACTAGCTCATTATGCTGCCCCATAATATGAACAACTGTCTCAATTATTATTCKTAAAATGTGAATTCCCCTTTGAGACTACATTAGGAATCATTCCAYGTCCCGGATAAAACAATCTACTGMATCTCTTGAACARAGTTTCACAGAAGTCTGTGGGACAATGACGAATGGAAAACATCTTCCTCATTATCAGACAAGGGAATCCTTATGGGGACGGAACACTTATGACACAGTTGCTACAGGAGAACAGCTCTCCCACACCCGATCCATCCATTCTATCTCACCTTTGGGGGAGTGGTACTCCACTCTTTCCTAAACTTGCCTATGACGCTTTAATCTTCTAAATGCTGCTTGWGGATTTGAATTTATGCGCATACATCTCGGGCCCCAGCCCTTACCTTGATTAATGGCCCCCATCTATCAGGGTGCCATGCAGTGCTCAGGCCTCGCCCCACCAGACAGCTTTGCTTTAGAATAATGGGAATGCTCCGTCCCCAACCCCAACCATGCCGCATCTGCAATGATTGTGCATCTTTTTGATCTATCTGTCAGGCCACTCCATTAAGAAGGACAGAAGGGGATGGTGAGAGACAGGGTGAGAGGGGAGAGAGGGACGAGGGAGAAAGTCAGGGGAGGGAGGCATTGCGGCAAGGCGTCTTTGTGTCTTTACCTGTACAGTAGCTGACAGGCTGTAACTTTGTGAGGAGCACTGCAGTCCCCAACTGATAAACACAAGGATACAGCCAAATACACACACACATATAAATGCAGCTGTGCACCAATGGGGCTGCGGTTTCTCGTTTTTCCAGTCCCAATCTGTGGCACGGAGCCTCAGAGACATTCTGTCTGTCATCAATAACCTTGGCAGCGACTAGTGCTGACTCCAGGTTCTCTCAGAGTGCTGCCTCTCACTGAGACTCATTGCTATTCTACACATGTACACAGTCACAGACAACCACACATGCTGCAGACATGCTCAATCCCACACAGCCACAGAGCACAAGCATACAGTATGGATATACAGTGTTGTATACACAGGCAAGAAGACAAACAGGCACCCAGGCAGATGCACACACACAGCTACACACACACAAGCACACAACATGCATGCGCWCAGCCACCCACGCACACAAGCACACACGCACAAACACACACACCATCCTCGAGTCAGGTTTGTAATGTAGCTGTAGGTTCATAATTGATTGCGACATTTCATTAATCAGTGGGTAAGACTTCACCTCAGGAGCCCTGTGCAGAGACACTATCTCAACTGGGGTTCTGCAACACTGCCCTTCTGTTTAGGAAACACACTTTTTACACCTCACTTGCTCCTGAAAAATTATTATCTGCGATTACTGCTTTCTCTCGTTGAGGTAATTATATGCCACGCAAGTGTGCCTCGTGCCGGCATGCTAATATTCTATAAAGTCTACAGCTATTCATGCTTTTAAACTAGCCATTCATCAATGTCAGAGGAATGTTCTTCTCTGTTGATTGCGCTTTTGTTTGTCTCATTACTGGTCGACCGGAGAACGAAAATAGCCTGTCCCTCAGGACAACAAGCAGACAGGCAGGAATTTATCAATCTTTAATTGAGAAATCATGTGGAAGTGTCACAAAATAAACTGCAACCATATTAGTGCATTATGATCAAGAAAATTAACCAGCGCATCCACAACACCCACGCTCGCTTGTAACCCACCATCTTGCATGCTCGATACTTTGCCGGTATTGTTTTTAAATGTCACAGCCCTATTACATTGCCCGCTGGGGTGGGWGGTGATATGTGAGAGTATTGTGTTGTTGCCTGTTGCTGACATTTCCACTGGCTGGATATTGCTGCTCCACTCCCCAGACGCTCACAGGCGCCTATAGCTCCCCAGCCCATCAAAAGAGGACCAGGAAACTGGAAGGGATGGAGTGGGTAAAAATTGGGTGGAGGAGAGTTACTGCAAACTGTCTATGAAGACTTCAATTCTGGATTTAATTGAAAAAAGCACAGGGCCTCATGATAGATTCCATGTGAATGCCTGAAGAAGCTCTTTTGCACATTCCCAATTCCTTTCCGAAATCAATTTGAAAGGGAATGTAACAGTGTGTTGTGTGTGTGTGTGTGTTTGTGTAACATTGCTTGTGTGTAACAGTGTGTGTGTAAAGTGTGTGTGTGTGTGTTTGTGTGTGCTTGTATGTGTGTTTGTGTGTGCGTGTGTGTGTGTGTGTGTGTGGTGTGTGTGTGTGTGTGTGTGTCGGGGGGGGGGGGGGGGGTTAGTGAGGGTGAATGAACATAATACCATTCTTAAACATGGTCTTTTACAGACCATATGACAGTTATATGAGTTAGTGTGTATGCATGTGTGTGTGTTGTGTTTGTGTATAAGCATGTACCTTTAAAGCTTATTGCAGCATCAGACTGGTATTGCCTTCTGCTCTTCTCCAGATGACTGCACACCTGAATCTGTCTTTTTCCTTCCTCTGATTMGCCCTGGACACTGCTGAGGTCAATCGGTTGTTTTTCAGGTCTATAAAAATGGTGGACTGGCCACCCTGTAAAGGAGCGAGCCCCAACACTGTGTGGAACTGGGGTAATGTTCATCAGGCCTCATGTTGACCCTGCTGTGCACCCTCAGCAATATCTAGCAGGCAAAAATTGCTTTTTTTTGTTCCACCATTTTCCTCCCACTGAAGGTAAACAACGCAGCATTGTAATGAGAAAACCCTCTCTCTCTCTCTCTCTCTCTCTCTCAAACACACAAAGGAGAAAAAAGGGAGCGCAGGGGTAAAAATGTATTTGTTCCTGTAATTACTTCACTGTGAGGTACAGGTCTACTCTTGTCCTATTTCTCTGCTGAAGGATTGTCCTGGGAAAGCACATGTGTTGAACACAGCTGATCCCTGAATCCCATTTGGAAGGSAAGCGGTTGTTTACAGATGACATACAGTGAGCTCCAAAAGTATTGGGACAGTGACATATTTTGTGTTGTTTTGGCTCTGTTCTCCAGCACTTTGGATTTGAAATTATGCAATATTTACAGACTATCAGCTTTAATTTGAGGGTATTTTCATCCATATCAGGTTAACCTCCTCCATTTCAGGGGACTAGAAGTATTGGGACAAATTCACTTATACAGTGCATTTGGAAAGTATTCAGATTCAGACCCCTTCCCTTTTCTACATTTTGTTACGTTACAGCTTCATTTTAAAATTGGTTAAATAATAGTTTTTCATCATCAARCTACACTCAATACCCTATTTTTGCAAATGTAAAAAAAACAATACAGAAGTACCTTATTTACATTTACAAGTATTCAGACCCTTTGCTATGAGACTCGAAAATGAGCTCAGGTGCATCTTGTTTCCATTGATCATACTTGAGATGCTTCTTCAACTTAATCGGAGTCCACCTGTGGTAAATTRMATTGATTGGACATGATTTGGAAAGGCACACACCTGTCTATATAAGGTCCCACAGTTGACAATAAATGTCAGAGCAATAAACAAAGCCATGAGGTCGAAGAAATTGTCCGTAGAGCTCTGAGACAGGATTGTGGCGAGGCACACATCTGGGGAAGGGTACTAAAATGTTTCTGCACCATTCAAGGTCCCAAAGAACACATCATTCTTAAATGGAAGAAGTCTGGAACCACCAAGACTTCCTAGAGCTGGCCGCCRGGCCAAACTGAGCAATTGGGGAGAAGGGCCTTAGTAAGGGAGGTGACCAAGAAACCAATGGTCACTCTTAGCAGAGCTCCAGAGTTCCTCTGTGGAGATAGGAGAATCTTCCAGAAGGACAACCATCTCTGTAGAACTCCACCAATCAGGCCTTCATGGTAGAGTGGCCAGACGGAAGCCYCTCCTCAGTAAAAGGCACATGACAGCCCGCTTGGAGWTWACCAAAAGGCAACTAAAGGACTCTCAGACTATGAGAAACAAGATTCTCTGGTCTGATGAAACCAAGATTGAACTKTTTGGCCTMAATGCCAAGCGTCTCATCTGTCGGAAACCTGGCACCATCCCTACGGTGAAGCATAGTGGTGGCAGCATCATGCTGTGGGGATGTTTTTCAGCGGCAGGGACTGAGAGACTGACTAGTCAGGATTGAGGGGAAGATTAACGGAGCAAAATACAGAGAGATCCTTGATGAAAACCTGCTCCASAGTGCTCAGGACCTCAGACTGGGGTGACGGTTTACCTTCCAACAGGACAACAACTCTAAGCACACAGCCAAGACAACACAGGAGTCGCTTCGGGACAAGTCTCTGAATGTCCTTGAGTGGCTCAGCCATAGCCTGGAATTTTACCCGTTCGAGCATCTCTGGAGAGACCTGAAATAGGTGTGCAGCGACACTCCCCYTCCATCCTGACAGAGCTTGAGAGGATCTGCAGAGAAGAATGGGAGAAACTCCCCAAATACAGGTGTGCCAAGCTTGTAGCGTAATACCCAATAATACTTGAGACTGTAATTGCTGCCAAAAGTYATTCAACAAAGTACTGAGTAGTGTCTGAATACTTATGTAAATGTGATTTTTCAGATCTTTATTTMTAATAAATTAGCAAAAAAWTCAAAAAAACAGTTTTTGCTTTGTCATTATGGGGTTTTGSGTGTAGATCGATGAGGGAAAAAACAATTAAATACATTTTTGGATAAGGGTGTCAGGTAACAAAATGTGGAAAAATTCAAGGGTTTGGAATACTTTCCAAAAGCACTCTGTGTATTTTAGTTGTCAAAAGTTTAGTATTTGGTCCCATATTCCTAGCATGCAATTATTACATCAAGCTTGTTGGATGCAGTTGCGGTTTGTTTTGGTTTTATTTCAGATTATTTTGTGCCCAATAAAAATGTATGGTAAATAATATATTGTGTCATTTTGGAGTCATTTTTTTGTAAATAAGAATAGAATATGTTTATTGTGGATGCTACTATGATTATGGATAGTCCTGAATGAGTCGTGAATAATGATGAGTGAGAAAGTTACAAACAAACAAATATTCATACCCCCAAGATATACTAAACTCTCACCATTACAATAAAGGGAGGTTTGTCGTTTTTTGGGGGGGTATTTATTTATTTATTTCACCTTTATTTAACCAGGTAGGCTAGTTGAGAACAAGTTCTCATTTACAACTGCGACCTGGCCAAGATAAAGCATAGCAGTGTGAACAGACAACAACACAGAGTTACACATGGAGTAAACAATAGACAGTCAATACACGTAGGAAAAAATTAAATAAAATGAGTACTATACATTTGTGTGCAAAAGGCATGAGGATGGTAGGCAATAAATAGGCCAATAGGAGCAAATAATTACAATTTAGCAGATTAACACTGGAGTGATAAATCATCAGATGATCATGTGCAAGTAGAGATACTGGTGTGCAAAGAGCAGAAAAGTAAATAAATAAAAACAGTAAGGGGGATGAGGTAGGTAATTGGGTGGGCTGTTTACAGATGGAATGTACAGCTTGCAGCGATCGGTTAGGCTTGCTGATAGCCAGTATGTCTTAACTTCTGGGACTATAGGGGGTTGCTGTTCCGCATCTAGCATATTTGTGGGTCTCCAATTAAAACTGCCTTCTTGCTCTAAATTCTTGATCGTACAATATGCATTTATTAATCTGTTATTATTTGGATAGAAAAACACTTTTCTAGTTTCTATAGAGTCTGGAATTTTGTCTCTGAGTGGTTACAGAACCAATATCTACACACTTTTCATGACAGCGGGTCAGATTTCAGAATTTTACCCCTTGATCTGGAGTCTGTTTTTAAGGCGACAGTGAAATGCATGAAGAAAACCGACACCTGCCTCGTCTTCCTCTGGGTGTCTGTACGTTATCACGTTTTTGAATGGCATGTCTATTGCACAACCCAGCCATATAAAACCACAAAAACGTGGGGGACCTCTCTCTTTCTCCGCGCCACAACGCCAGTATGGACATTTCGGACTGCCTCATTCCAAATCGTTGTTTAATAGTTATCATATTCCCGGTTCATGTTTTCAGTCGTTATAGTGTGTTAAAAACATCATATGTAGTTCAATGTTGACCGTTTAAGCAATTTATATCCGTTGTAGTGCGATTTTGAGGATTTCTTTGTCGTGCACTTTTTAGCTTTGCGAACGTCTTTCGGGGTGTCGGGGTCGTTGTGGTGGACATTTCGAAGGACAGAGGGACTCTATCGCACCAAAAGACGTTTATAACATAGAAAGGCTACATTGCCCAAGAATCTGATGTGGAAGTAACAGCTCAAAGTAAGCCAATATTTATATTGATAAATCGTTGTTCTGTCGAAATATTTTAAAACGCATATTTCGCCATTTTTGTTTGGCATAGCTTCAACTTGGCGACACCCTGTATTGAAAAGTAAGGTAATTTTAAGAATGTTAAATCAGCGTTTCCATTAAGAACTAATTTGTTCTTTCGATTACCTGTCAACCCTGTTATTTTTTAGTCCAGTATAATGATTAGCTTTGATTAACTAGATCACTCTGAAGGCTGACGTTTCCTCATTTTGAGGCTTGAGTTGTGACTATTTCCATTGTATAACCACGGTTTGTATGGCTAAATAGCACCTTTTCGAACAACTGTATATGTCTGTTGTAAAATTGATGTTCAGGGAGTGTCATCGGAAAATTCTGAGAAGGTTAGTGAAAAATTAATATATTTTGCTCGGGTGATTTACGTTATAGCGTCTTTGGCTGGAAATCGATGCCTCTCGGTAACGTTTCACATGTTTGGTATGCTAATTAATCGAATTTATTTGTGTTTTCGCCTGAAAAACGCTTTAGAAAATCTGAAATATGGACCAACATCACACGGTCTATAAAGAACGGGTCTTTCATATAGTATAGCCTTGTCACTATTTATAAGATGCTTTTATTTGATGAGTTAAATTGGTGAATACACCGGTCTGCTCTAGTCTAGTAATATCTAGTCGATTTGTGTATGGTCGGCTCTGCAATTGTTAATACTAGTGATTTCTACCTGAAATATGCACTTTTTTTTAATATACAACCTAATTCCACTAGTCACCTAAATATGTTATCGACAGATCATCTAGAACGAGTCTATCTTTTCTTGCTTCAGTGGCTATCATATCTTAGTTTAGCGATTCGGTGCATATGCCACCTGAAGAGTAAGAAACGATGGATTAGGAAGTGGTGTAATTTGCTAACGTGTTTAGCTTATTAATTTAACATATTTTGTCTTCCTGTAAACAATTTAAAATCTGAAATGGCTGGTTTTTCACAGATCTGTATTCTGTTTGCCGCATCTGGCGTGCTCTTGGACTTGATTTAAAATGATATGATTAAGATGCGACTCCTATACTTGTGTAGCTATGCTCGCTCATGAATCAGTGTGTGGGGGGGTGGGGGGTGATCCGGATCCAGGGGTCGATGGCTCGGAAAGGTTAAAGTTGGTTAGGGTGACAATAAAGTTCTCCAAGTTTTTCAGCGTATGTTTTGTGCTCTGTAAACTTCTATCCTCATTATTTTATGGTTCATTCGGACTTCCGTATGTCATGGTAGCTCCCATTATTATAATATATATAATATTATAGTGTGGAGTAGGGAGGTGTCAAAAATTGTGCAGTTAATAATGTGTCACTGTTACTCAATATTCTTGGACTCATTTTGCGTGAATTTTACATTAGGAACACCTCCTTATATTAGTTGTGCGAATATCTTCACATTTCTTTATTTGTGCCTTGTTTTTAGTCATTTGATTGCGTTTGTTTTCTCTTTTTTTCTTCTCGGCTTTCTAGTTTTTCGGTTTTGGTGGTTGCTCCGTTCGATAGTGTGGTCTTGTACTGTATGTGTCCTCTTGTTGGGTCAGTTGATTCGGTTATAGTTCTCCTCCCTTCATATACACTGATTGAAGTGGATTTAGACAAGTGACATCAATAAGGGATCCTAGCTTTCACCTGGATTCACCTGGGTAGTCTGTGTCATGGAACAGAGCAGGTGTTCCTAATGTTTTGTACACTCAGTGTATGTAACATGTGATGACACCATTGTCTTCAATTCCTATAATCACATCCGAGAATACGACCTATCACGCTTTCATTGGTATTTCTTATGCCTTGGAGAGCAATTGGCCTTCAGTATAAATATATATTCTAGAGTCTTTTTTGCTTCTCTATGGCTGCCATACCTTTAATCATAATATGCATATACTAAACATAGCACCATTTTCCTTGTACTCAAATAAAATAAAAATGTACAAATCATAAACAGTAATCATGCGGAAGCACAACTACACAAACAGTACTCTCTCCTCCAGGCATCGGAACCAAACTGAATAATCTCAACATGCCCTGTCTGAAACAAAATTCAATTCTGTTCGTCCGCGTCATGCAGACTACTCAGGGTTATCCACCATTTTTTCTTTACAACAAATAATGTCTCAGATCGTGATACAGGGGCAAAAAAACACAAAATGGAATTTGATTTCGATTTCCCCAAGATCAACAGTAGGGTTAATTCTCTCCTCTTCAGTGCACTGTTAAACTCTACCGCATCTCTATAGCCAGAGGGAGGGCTCCGGATTTGAGTTAAACACAAAAGTGTCCTTTGGATTTTTGTTAGGTTCAGGCGGGCATATGGTTCAGGGGTGTAATTCTCTTTGATGAGAGTGATACGTTAGCGTTTAACCAAATATCAGCTGCCGATTTTTTCTCTGAATCAAAACAATGTTTTCCTTGTTTGTATAACCACATGTAAATAGCATATATGAGCAGGTTTCAAAAATATTTTGAGATAGTCAATGCATGTTGTGTCTCAAACGATGGCAGCACAAAGAAACCTCAGATGATGTAAGTAGGGTCTAAGCTGCAACATACAGTTGAGTCGAAGTTTACATACACTTTAGCCAAATACATTTAACACGTGTCCAAAATAGGGCCAGATGTATACAGAATGGTGTGTCTGCGTAGAGGTGCAGCAAGAGCGACATATGAATATATACAGAGAAAAGGTCGGCCCGAGAATGTGAACCCTGTGGTACCCACATAGAGACTGCCAGAGGTCCGGACAACACGGCCTCCGATTTGAACACATCTGAACTCTGTCTGCCAAAGTAGTTGGTGAACAGGGCGAGGCCAGTCATTTGAGAAACCAAGCGCTACTTGAGAGTCTGCCGATAAGAATACGTGATTGACAGAGTCGAAAGCCTTGGCCAGGTCGATGAAGATGGCCTGCACAGATGCGCTGTTTTTTCGATGGCGGTTATGATATCGTTTAGGACCCTTCTGAGCGTGGCTGAGGTGCACACGTGACCAGCTCCGGGAAGCCGGATTGCACAGTGGAGAAGTACGGTGGGCTTCGAAATGGGTACGTGATCGTGTTTTTATTACCTTGGCTATTCGAAGACTTTAGAGAGGCAGGGCAGGATGGATATGTCGTCCATAACAGTTTTGGGTCTAGAGTTCACCCCCTTTGAAGAGGGGGTTACCGCGGTCAGCTTTCCAATCTTTAGGCGACCTCGGAATGATACGATAGAGGCAGGGTTGGAAACAGGACTGGTAATAGGGGTTGCAACAATGGCGGACGGATAGTTTTAGAAAGAGGGGGTCCAGGATTTGTCTAGCCCCAGCTGATTTGTATGGGTCCAGGTTTTGCAGCTCTTTCAGAATATTTCTGCTATCTGGATTTGGACTGAAGGAGAAGCTGGGAGGCTCGGGCAAGTTGCTGCGGGAGGGGCGGAGCTGTTGGCCGGGGTTGGGCTGTGCCAGAAGGAAAAGCATGGCCACCATGAGAGAAATTGCTTTTTTGAATTTTCGAATTAATGAATTTAAGTTTAATCGGTGGTGACCGTACCGGTCGGGTTACCCTGTTAGCCTAGAGCTAAGTGGGCAGCTGGAGGGAAGTGCTCTCTCTTGTTGCTCGCCTTCTAGGTGGCTGGTACACAGTGGGCTAAAGATGACATTTTTGGAGGTTGAGGTACGGGATGCAGGATCGTCTGTTTAAGAGAATGCAGGCCTTTGCATTCTCCTGAGCTGACTGCGTGTATTGGTTCCTTACTTCTCTGAACAGTCTTGCGTATCACGTGGCACTCAATCGAGCTGCAAGTTTCAGTCCGCCCACAGCTGGTTTTTTGTGCGGTCAAGGGAGTCAGGTTAAGTGAACGCAAGGGCTTATATTCTCTTCGTTAGTTCTACTGTTGTTGAAAGGGGATGCTTATTGTAAGATTGTGAGGACATTAACTTTTAAAAGAACGACCGAGTCCTCCTCGACTGATGGAAATGAGGTCCATAATCCTTCCAGGATACGCCAGGCCAGGGTCGATTAGAAGAGCCCTGCTCGCAGAAGTGTTTTAGGGGAGCGTTTGACAGTGATGAGGGGTGGTTCGTTTGACCACAGACCATAGCGGATGCAGGAAGTGAGGCAGTGATCGCTGAGATGTCGCTGATTTGAAAACAGCATAGAGGGGAGAAAGGAGTGTGAATTTGGGAGAAGATATAGCTATGAGGTGCCACTTTAAGGGATTTGGTTGTACCTGGTGGTTCTTGATCATTTTGTGGATATTGAGGGCATCTCTTGAGATTTGTAGGAACTCATGGGTGTTCAGCATATCCAAGTTTAGTCACTAACAAGACGAACTCTGAAGAGTAGGGCGGCAGCATCAAGTTCAGCATATGGTGTCCAGGGACAGCGGGAGGCTGCAGGGGGGGTCTATAACTAGGTGGGAACAAGTGAAGAGACTTATTTCTCAAGAGATACATTTTTAAAAATTAGAAGTTCGAAATGCTTTGGGTCATCGATACTCTGGAAGTATCGAAGAATTTGCAGGCTTCTCTGCAGTAGAATTGCAAACTCCCCCTTTGGCAAGTTCTATCTTGACGGAGAAATTTGTATTTGGGTATGGAATCTCAGAATATTTGGTGCCTTCCTAAGCCAGCTTTCAGACGACGAGGATATCGGGTTGGCGGATGTGCTACATAGCAAGTGAGTAAAACAAACTTAGGGAGGAAGGCTTCTCTGGATGTTTAACATGCATGGAAGACCAAGGACTTATTCGATTACAGAAGTCAACTACATGAGAGGTCCTGGGGACACGCAGGCTGGGTTACCTCCACATCACCCTGGAACAGAGGAAGAGTAGGATGATGGTAGGCGTAAAGGCAA
>NC_036866.1:31777687-31782073 GCF_002910315.2 Salvelinus sp. IW2-2015
TCTTTACATATATGTGTCTAGATCCCTGCACATCCTACTCAATCAACTATAACTTACACGCTGTTCCCAATCAGAGCCCATTAATGTTTGACAGATTTTTGAAAATAATGGACTTAGAAAAATGACATGGTTGAAATAAATCTCTCTCTTAGGGATGACAATAATCCCTAACAGAGATCATGAAAAGCAGACTAATAAAGACATTGCACCTTTTAGGAAACAACCAACCTTAAATTAACTGGGCGTAGAGATACTCTATCTTCATTTGTATTTCTCTCAACAAACCCTAACCTTTCACCTACCTTAAATGAATCCCTCGGCTTTTGATTCTCTTAACACTACACAAAAACATCTCAGGCCCGTACACTGACTGCATTGTTTTAAGTATACACGTCGCTTAATCTGTAAATTATTTAATTAACAAAACCCTCCAAATTAAAAAACATCAAAATAAAAAAATACGCTCCTGGTAAAAACGACAATGGAATAACAAAGAAGACGTTTATAATAACATAGAAAGGATACATTGCCAAGAATCTTGATGGAAAGAACAGAACTCAAAGTAAGACAAATATTAATATGATAAATCGGTGTTCTGTCGAAATATTTTAAACGCATATTCGCCATTTTGTTTGTATAGCTTCACTTGGCAAGACCCTGTATTGAAAAGTAAGATAATTTAAAAATGTAAATCAGCGTTGCCATTAAGAACAATTTGTTCTTTCGATTCCGTCAACCCTGTATTTTTTAGTCAAGTTATAATGATTAGCTTTCGATTAAACTAGATCACTCTGAAAGCTGACCTTCCTCATTTTGCAGGCTTGAGTTGTGACTATTTCCATTGTTAACCACGGTTTGTATGGCTAAATATGCACCTTTTCGAACAAAACCTGTATATGTATGTTTTATAAATGATGTACAGGAGTGTCATCGGAAGAATCTCTGAGAAGGTTAGTGAATAAAATTAATATATTTTGCTAGGTGATTACGTTATAGCGCTCTTTGGCTGGAATCGATGCTCTGGTAACGTTTGCACATGTGGTATGCTAACTTATCGATTTAGTGTTTTTCGCTGAAAAAACGCTTAGAAAATCTGAAAATGGTCTGAAATCACAAGAAACGGGTCTTTCTATTCTATGCCCTTTGAATGATTTGTATAAATGTTTTAATGATGAGTAAATTGTCAGTACACGTTGCTCTATCTAGTAATTCTAGTCGATTTGTGATGGTCCGGCCTGCAATTGATAAAACTTGATTTTCTACCTGAAATATGCACTTTTTCTAACAACAACCTATTCACTATACCATAAATATGTTATCCAGACTGTACACTGATGAGTTTATTTTTCTTGTCGTTAGTGGCTATCAATATCTTAGTTTAGCCGAATTGGTGGATAGCACCTGAAGAGTTAAGAAACTGATGGATTAGAAAAATGGTGATTTTGCTAACGTGTTTAGCTAATAATTTAACATATTTTGTCTTCCCTGTAAAACATTTTAAAAATCGTTGAAATGGTGGTTTATTCACAAGATCTGTATTCGTTTGCCGCATCTGGTGTCTTGACTTTTGACTTAAAATGATATGTTAGATGCGACTAATCCTACTTGTGAAGCTATGCTAGCATATGTAATCAGTGTGTGGAGGGACGGTGGGGGGTGATCCGCGACCCGGGGTACCAGGAGGCTCGGTAAAAAGGTTAAAGTTGGTGATAGGTGACAATAAAGTCTCTCCAAATTTTCAGCGTATGATATTTGTGCATCTGTAAACTTTCTACTCCTCATTTATTTTATGGTTCATTCAGGACTATCCGTAGTCCATAGGTAGCTCCACATTATTATAAATATATATAATATTATGAGTGTGGGAGTAGGGAGTCACCAAACTGCAAAAATGTTCACGCTCAATTACTTTTGGAGCTCACTTTGCGCAAAACATTAGGAACACCTCCTTAATATTGAGTTGCAATCCTTCTTTAAACTGTCTCCTCCCCTTCATATACACTGATTGAAGTGGATTTAACAAGTGACATCAATAAGGGATCCTAGCTTTCACCTGGATTCACCTGGGTAGTCTGTGTCATGGAAAGAGCAGGTGTTCCTAATGTTTTGTACACTCAGTGTATGTAACATGTGATGACACCATGTCTCAATTTATATTCACATCCGAGAATACGACTATCACGCTTTCATTGGTATTTCTTATGCCTTGGCAGAGACATGGCCTTTCAGTATAAATATATATTCTAGAGTCTTTTTTGCTTCTCTATGGCTGCCATACCTTTTAATTATAATATGATATACTAAACATAGCACCATTTTCCTTGTACTCAAAATAAAATAAAAATGTACAAATCATAAACAGTAATCATGGCAAGCACAACTACACAAACAGTACATTTCTCCTCCAGGCATCGGGAACAAACTGAATAATCTCAAACATGCCCTGTCTGAAACAAAATTCAATCTTCTGTTCGTCCCGTATGCAGACTACTTCAGGGTTATCACCATTTTTCTTTTACAAAAAATAATGTCTCAGATCGTGATACAGAGGGCAAAAAAACACAAAATGGATTTTGTTTCGATTTCCCCAAGATCACACAGTAGGTTAATTCTCTCCTCTTCAGGCACTGTTAAATCTACCCATCTCTATAGCCAGAGGGAGGGCTCCGGATTTGAGTTAAACACAAACTGTCCTTTGGATTTTTGTTAGGTTCAGGCGGGCATATGGTTCAGGGGTGTAYTTCTCTTTGATGAGAGTGTACGTTTAGGTTTAAACCAAATATCAGCTGCCCATTTTTTCTCGTGAATCAAAACAATGTTTTTCCTTGATTTGTATAACACCACATGGTAAATACATATATGAGCAGGTTTCAAAAATATTTTGAGATAGTCAATGCATGTTGTGTCTCAAACGATGGCAGGCACAACAGAAAAACCTCAGATGATGTAAAGTAGGGTCTAAGCTGCAACATACAGTTGAAGTCGGAAGTTTACATACACTTTAGCCAAATACATTTAACACAGTGTCCAAATAAGGGCCAGATGTATACAGAATGGTGTRGTCTGCGTAGAGGTGCAGCAAGAGAGACATCATTGATATATACAGAGAAAAGAGTCGGCCCGAGAATTGAACCCTGTGGTACCCACATAGAGACTGCCAGAGGTCCGGACAACAGGCCCTCCGATTTGACACACTGAACTCTGTCTGCAAAGTAGTTGGTGAACCAGGCGAGGCAGTCATTTGAGAAACCAAGGCTATTGAGTCTGCCGATAAGAATACGGTGATTGACAGAGTCGAAAGCCTTGGCCAGGTCGATGAAGATGGCTGCACAGATGGCTGTTTTTTATCGATGGCGGTTATGATATTTGTTTAGGGACCCTTGGAGCGTCGGCTGCAGTCGCACACGTGACCAGCTCGGGAAGACCGGTATGCACAGCGGAGAAGGTACGGTTGGCATTCGAAATGGGTAATTGAATCGTGTTTATTACCCTTGGCTGTTCGAAGACTTCTAGAGAGGCAGGCAGGATGGATAGTAGGGTCGTCATATACAGGTTGGTCTAGAGTTGTCACCCCGCCTTTGAAGAGGGGATGTACACGCGGTCAGCTTTCCATTCGGTTTAGGGACCTCGGATGATACGAGTCAGTGGAGCAGGGTAACGAGATGGTATAGGGCAGACAAGGCAAGGGCGATAGTTTTAGAAGGAGGAGGGGTCGGCAGATTGTCTTAGCCCCAGGCTGATTGGTATGGTCCAGTTTGCAGGCTCTTTCAGAATATCTTGCTGATCGTGGATTTGGGATGAAGGAGATCAGCTGGGGAGGCGTCGGCAGAGTTGCTCGCGGGAGGGGCGGAGGCGGCGCTTTGGCCGGGGTTGGGCGTAGTCGCGAGAAGGAAAAGCCAGGGCCAAACCAGTGAGAGAAATGCTTTTGAAATTGGTCGAATTATCATGGAAATTAAGTTAATCGGGTGGTTGCACGCGTAACCGGGGTCAGCGGTTACCCTGACAGCCTCAGGAGCTAAGTGGGCAGCTGGAGAAGTGCTCTCTCTTGTTGCTCACCAGCGCATTCGTAGCGTGGCTGGTACCAGTGGCGCGCATTGGAGAACGATGGACACTGAGGGCGGTACAGGATGCAGGCATCGTCTGTTGTAAGAGAAATGCCAGGAGCCTTTGCAGTTCCCTGAGCTGACTGCGTTGTATTGGTTCCTTCTTTCTCTCGAGACCAGTTTGCGTAATCACTGGGCACTGCAACGAGGCTGCAAGTTTCAGTCCGCCCACAGGGATGCGTTGTTTGTATGGTGAGATGTGTCAAAGGGCAGTCATTCAGGTTCTGAAGTGACCACAGGGCGTATATCTCTCTTAGGTTCTAATCCTCTCCGGGGGTGCCTG
>NC_036866.1:31782098-31790251 GCF_002910315.2 Salvelinus sp. IW2-2015
CAAGGGCTATATCTCTTCTTAGTTCTACATTTTTTGAAAGGGGCATGCTTATTTAAGATTGTGAGGAAATTACTTTTAAAGAACGACCAGGCATCCTCGACTGATGGGATGAGGTCAATATCCTTCCAGGATACCKAGGCCAGGTCGATTAGAAAGGCCTGCTCGCAGAAGTGTTTTAGGGAGCGTTTGACAGTGATGAGGGGTGGTCGTTTGACCACAGACCCATAGCGGATGCAGGCAATGAGGCAGTGATCGCTGAGATCCTGATTGAAAACAGCAGAGGTGTATTTGGAGGGCAAGTTGGTCAGGATAATAGCTATGAGGGTGCCCATGTTTACGGATTTAGGGTTGTACCTGGTGGGTTCCTTGATCATTTGTGGGATATTGAGGGCATCTACTTTAGATTGTAGGACTGCCTGGGTGTTAAGCATATCCCAGTTTAGGTCACCTAACAGAACGAACTCTGAAGATAGATGAGGAGCAATCAATTCACATATGGTGTCCAGGGCACAGCTGGGAGCAGCTGAGGGGGGTCTATAACAGGTGGCAACAGTGAGAGACTTATTTCTCAAGAGATACATTTTTWAAATTAGAAGTTCGAACTGTTTGGGCATKGACCTGGAAAGTATGACAGAACTTTGCAGGCTATCTCTGCAGTAGATTGCAACTCCTCCCCCTTTGGCAGTTCTATCTTGACGGAAAATGTTGTATTTGGGTATGGAACTCTCAGAATATTTGGTGGCCTTCCTAAGCCAGGCTTCAGACACGGCAAGGATATCAGGGTTGGCGGAGTGTGCTAAAGCAGTGAGTAAAACAAACTTAGGGAGGAGGCTTCTGATGTTAACATGCATGAAACCAAGGCTTTTTCGATTACAGAAGTCACCAAATGAGAGTGCCTGGGGACACGCAGGGCCTGGCTTAACCTCCACATCACCCACGGAACAGAGGAGGAGTAGGATGATGGTACGGCTAAAGGCAACCAAGTGCGTTGGGGACAGAGAATAAAAGGAGCAGATTTCTGGGCGTGGTAGAATAGATTCAGGGTATAATGTGCAGACAGGGGTATGGTGGGGTGTGGGTACAGTGGAGGTAAGTCCAGGCACTGAATGACGATAAGAGAGGTTGCATCTGTGGACGTGCTGGTTATACTGGGTGAAGTCACTGCATGTGTGGGGGGTGGAACAAAGGAGGAATCTGAGGCATGATGAGTGGGACTAGGGGCYTCTGCGGACCAGTCGTGGTGGTACGGCAGYGCGTCGTGTGGACAAAGGGTCCGGGACAGATGGCGAAAGAGGTATTGTAGTTGTAGTAGTTTTGTTTGCTAGCCGGGAGATGCGCCTGGCTCGCGGCTAACTGGTGCTAGCTTCGGGGCAGGGGCATTAGCCACTCGGTAGCAGCTAGCCAGCAGCGATGATCCGCTGCAAAGGTCCAGAGCTTACGGAAAGTATCCGGTAGAAGTAGTGGATTCTAACCGTGTCCAGGAGGCATCGGCTGGGTAGCTGGGTGATCACAGAGTGGGCCGGGAGGTGGGCCTGGCTCAGGGCTAGCTTCGGGGCWGGGCCACCCACTCGGTAGCAGCTAGCTAGCTGTGATGATCAGGAGTAATGGTCCAGGGTTTACYGCAGGAATCCGGTGTTGTAATGGAGAAAAACAGTCCGAGGCTGGTAGGTATTATCCAGGCTAAAAAATAACGGTTGGTGCCTGACCAGAAGGTAAAGGATGCTAGCAGTGACTAACAATGACTAAAAAGGCAGTAGCTAATTAGCTGGCTAGCTTCTGATGGAGGAATATTTAATTTAAAAATAGAAAAGAGATTGAAAATAAATTGAAATATATACAAAAAAGATAAAAAGTAAATGAGAGGACGACAAACCACGTCTGCACTGCTACGCCATCTTGGAATCAAATGTCCTCTGGTCTGATGAAACAAAAATAGAACTGTTTGGCCATCGTTATGTTCGGTGGAAAAAGGGGGAGGCTTGTAAGCCACAGAACACCATCCCAACCGTGAAGCACGGGGGTGGCAGCATCATGTTGTGGGGGTGCWTTGCTGCAGGAAGGACTGGTGCCCTTCACAACATAGATGACATCATGAGGCTCGAATATTATGGGGATATATTGAAGGAACATCTGGAGACATCAGTCAGGAAGTTAAAGCTTGGTCGCAAATGGGTCTTCCAAATGGACAATAACCCCAAGCATACTTGGAGTGGCCGTCACAAAGCCCTGACCTCAATCTTATAGAAAATTTGTGGGCAGAACTGAAAAAGCGTGTGCGAGCAAGGTGGCCTACAAACCTGGTTCAGTTACATCAGCTCAGTTATGTCAGGAGGAATGGGCCAAAATTTACCCAACTTAAAATTGTGGGAAGCTTGTGGAAGGCTACCCGAAACGTTTGACCCAAGTTAATCAATTTAATGGCAATGCTACCAAAAACTAATTGAATGTATATGTAAACTTCTGACCCACTGGGAATGTGATGAAAGAAATAAAAGCTGAAATAAATAATTCTCTCTACTATTATTCTGACATTTCACATTCTTCAAATAAAGTGGTGATCCTAACTGACCTAACACAYTGAATTTTTACTTGAATTAAATGTCAGGAATTGTGAAAACTTCCGACTTCATCTGTACTTCTCTTTACCTTTAAAGAGGTAGAGGGGGAAAATACACATACAGTGGGGCAAAAAAGTATTTAGTCAGCCACCAATTGTGCAAGTTCTGCCACTTAAAAAGATGAGAGAGGCCTGTAATTTTCATCATAGGTACACTTCAACTATGACAGACAAAATGAGAAAAAGAAATCCAGAAAATCACACATTGTAGGATTTTTAATGAATTATTTTGCAAATTATGGGTAAAATAAGTATTTGGTCAATAACAAAAGTTTCTCAATACTTTGTTATATACCCTTGTGTTGGCAATGACAGAGGTCAAACGTTTTCTGGAATCTTCACAAGGTTTTCACCACACTGTTGCTGTAGTTTTGGCCCATTCCTCCATGCAGATCTCCTCTAGAGCAGTGATGTTTTGGGCTGTTGCTGGGCAACACGGACTTTCAACTCCCTCCAAAGATTTTCTATGGGGTTGAGATCTGGAGACTGGCTAGGCCACTCCAGGACCTTGAAATGCTTCTTACGAAGCCACTCCTTCGTGCCGACGGACCGTGTGTGTTGGGGTCATTGGCATGCTGAAAGACCCAGCAACGTTTCATCTTCAATTGCCCTTGCTGATGGAAGGAGTTTTTCACTCAAAATCTCATGATACTTGGCCCCATTCCATTCTTTCCTTTACACGGATCAGTCGTCCCTGGTCCCTTTGCAGAAAACAGCCCAAAGCATGATGTTTCCACCCCCATGCTTCACAGTAGGTATGGTGTTCTTTGGATGCAACTCAGCATTCTTTGTCCTCCAACACGACGAGTTTGAGTTTTTACCAAAAAGTTCTATTTTGGTTTCATTCTGACCATATGACATTCTCCCAATCTTCTTCTGGATCATCCAAATGCTCTCTAGCAAACTCCAGACGGCCTGGACATGTACTTGGCTTAAGCAGGGGACACGTCTGCACTGCAAGATTTGAGTCCCTGGCGGCGCAGTGTGTTACTGATGGTAGGCTTTGTTACTTTTGGTCCCAGCTCTCTGCAGGGCATTTCACTAGGTCCCCCCGTGTGGTTCTGGGATTTTTTGCTCACCGTTCTCTTGTGATCATTTGTGACCCACGGGGTGAGATCTTGCGTGATCCCCAGCGATCGAGGAGATTATCAGTGGTCTTGTATGTCTTCCATTTCCTAATAATTGCTCCCACAGTTGATTTCTTCAAAACCAAGCTGCTTACCTATTGCAGATCAGTCTTCCCAGCCTGGTGCAGGTTACCAATTTTGTTTCTGGTGTCCTTTGACAGCTCTTGGTCTTGGCCATAGTGGGAGTTTGGAGTGTGACTGTTTGAGGTTGTGGACAGTGTCTTTTATACTGATAACAAGTTCAAACAGATGGCCATTAATACAGTAACGAGTGGAGGACAGAGGAGCCTCTTAAAGAAGAAGTTACAGGTCTGTGAGCAGGCCAGAAATCTTGCTTGTTTGTAGGTACCAAATACTTATTTATCCACCATAATTGCAAAAATAAATTCATTTAAAAATCCTACAATGTGCATTTTCTGAATTTTTTTCTCAATTTTGTCTGCCCAGTAGTTGAGTGAACTATGATGAAAATGGGCAACAAGCCCCCGGCCTCTCTCCATTCTTTTTTTTAGAAGGGGTGGTGAGACTTGCCATCAATTGGTGGTGACTAAATACTTTTTGCGCCACTGTATATACAGTTGCTAGGGTGCTTCTTTCTACACAAACCAAATGTCTAACACATGCACACTCACACCCAGAGAGATAGGGCTGAAAATGTTCAAGGCCTCCAATCAACATCAGAAAAACAACAGGAAGGGCCCCATACCTTCCATTTTGGATCCTGAGACGCCTGTTGCATACCTTCACACAGGAGTTGGGAGAGAGAGAGATTGCGTTTCGGTGGACGTAGGATTAAAAAGCCATACTTTACCTTAGTCTATCCTCGCGTAAGACATATTTTTCCTTTCGGGTTGGTGTGAAGTGTGTGTACAATGCATTTACCTTTCTGTTTGTGTGTGCATGCAAGGCATATGTTTGCTGTGTTGTGTGTGTTGTTTAGTTGTGTGTGTGTGACCGTGCGTGTTGTTGAGTGAAATGAAAAATAAGTATTTGTGTATGTCTCGTCGTGATGTTGTGATTGTGTGTGTATGTTAGTGTTTTATGAGTTGTTTGTTGTGTCAGGGGTTTCCGTTAAGGAAAATGTGGTATCAGACAATAATAACCAGGAAGATTTAACTTTATCTGCCATTGAGATATTGTACCTGGACCACATATGTATTGGTGCATAAACCCATTTAGGGCATCCACCAACATTTGCTTCAGAATGACAGAAATCACCTTTGAGATTATGGTAATTCATCTTAACCAGACATTGCAACTCCTGTAATGAAGCAAGCCAATAAAGGGGATTTGAAACATTTGACAAAATGCAATTTGCGGAGAACTCACATTCATAACAGCGCACCTGATGAGAGCGGTTCCATATGTGACAGAGATGAAAATCTCTTTGTGATCACAGCCATCAATGTTCACGATTATTATGGTGTCGTTCAAAAATGTTAGTAACATATTAGCTTTTAGCATGTTTGACATTTCAGGTGTAATCTACTACTGTACTATCCAGCTTTCTTGATAGAGGTTTAGCCAAACAAGAATGTGTCCCGTTATTATCGCCTTACAATACCAATAATCCCAGTTGATTTGTTCACCTTATTGCCACACCTTACTATTTTGGTTCAATTACAAGAAATATATCTGTTTTTAATTTTGTAACAAAAAAGAGACACCACCATTGTGTCTGAAGTGGTTTACTCGGTAGATCAGACTAGTTTACTGCCTCTCTAGTAAAAAACCAAATTTACTTGCCTGTCAACTTTTCTTGTTGTAGCTACTTGTAGGACTCGCAGTCGAATTTGACAATATCAAATAAAATTTTTATTTGTCACCATACCACATGCGTAGCAATGTTAATGCGAGTGTAGCGAAAGGGGTTTGTGGCTATCTAGTTCCGACAATGCTTAGTAATAACCAACAAGTAATCTAAAACCTAACAATTCCACAACTACTACCTTATACAAACAAGTGTAAGGAAGAAGTACTAAAAGAATATGAAATGAGTATGAAAAGAGAATTAATGAAATGCCAGAATGACTGCATATGGTTTCTAGAACACTATAGGCAAGCATTGGACATCTGTAACAGAAGATTTTGTAGGTTATAGAGTACAGTATATACAATATGAGATGAGTAATGTAGGTTATATAAACTAAAGTTGGCTATAGTTTAAAGTGGCCTAGTGATATACATGTTAAATTACATAAAAGATGGCAAGATGCAGCTTAGAGGATTATTAGAGTAACGGTAATACAACATTATTACATATTAGACGATGAGAATGATAGGGCATGTAAACATTATATTAAGTGGCATTGTTTAATGTGGCTAGTGATACATTATTTTACATACATTTCCATCAATTCCCATTAATTTAAAGGGCTGGAGTTGAGTCAGCTATTGTTGGCAGCGGCCACTAAATGTAGTGGTGGCTGTTTAACAGAGTCTGATGGCCTGGAGATAGAAGCTGTGTTTCAGTCTCTCGGGGTCCCTGCCTTGATGCACCTGTACCTGACCTCGCCTTCTGGATGATAGCGGGTACAGTGAACAGGCAGTGGCCGGGGGTTGTTGGATCCTTGATGATCTTTATGCCTACCGTGACATCGGCGTGGTGATAGGTGTCCTAGGAGGGCAGTACGTTTGCCCCGGGGTGATGCGTTGTGCAGACCTCACTTACCCCTCTGGGAGCCTTTACGGTTGGTGGGGCGGAGCAGTTGCCGTACCAGCAGTGAACAGCCCCGACAGAAATGCTCGAATTGTGCAATCTGTAAAACAGAAGATTGTCGTAGTGCTTTTGGTGACAAGCCGAATTTTTCTGTTCAGCCCGCCTTCCAACAACGCTGTTCTTATGTGTGGGTGGACCAAATTCAGTTTGTTCCGTGATGTGTAACCGAGGAACCTTAAAACTGTACTACCCTCTCGCGTACTGTCCCGTCGATGTGGATAGGGGGGTGCTCCCTCTTGCTGTTTCCTGGTATGTCCACAGCATTCTCCTTGGTTTTGTGTTTGTTGCACGTTGAGTGTATCGGAGTTATTTCTCCTGAACACCACACTCCGAGGGCCCTCACTCCTCCCTGTATGGCTGTCTCGTCCGTTGTTGGATAATCAAAGCCTACCACGTGTGAGTGTCGTCACAGCAAACTTTGAGATTGAGTTGGAAGGGCGGTTGCATGGCCACGCAATCGTGGTAAAGGAACAGGAGTACAGGAGAGTAGGGCTCAGTACCGCCAGCCTGTTGTGGGGGCCCCAGTTTGAGAATCAGCGGGGTGCGAGATGTTGTTAACCTAGCCTCAACCACCTGGGGGCCGGTCGATGTCCAGGAATCTCACAGTACCCAGTACCTGCAGCCAGAGCCGGGTCGAGACCAGGCGGTCTCGAGAGCTGATGACGGATTGTTAGGAGGGTACTTATGTGTTTAAATGCTGGCTATAGTCGTTATGAACACGCATTCTCAACATAGGTATTCCTCTTGCCAGATGGGTTAGGGGCAGTGTGCAGTGGTTGCGAATTGCGTCATCTTGTGGACCTATTGGGTCGGTAAGCAAATTGGAGTGGGATCCTAGGGTGTCAGGTAGGGTGGAGGTGATATCGGTCCTTGACTAGTCTTCTACAAAGCACTCATCGATGACGGAAGTGAGTGCTACGGGCCGCGGTAGTCGTTTAGATCTAGTTTACCGTAGCTTTCTGGGAACAGGAACAATGTCGTGGCCCTTCTTGAAGCATGTGGGAACAGCAGACTGGGATAAGGATTGATTTGAATATTGTCCGTAAAACACACCAGCACTGTCGTTGGCATGCTCTGAGACGCGGCTGGAATTCCGTCTGGCTGGCAGCCTTGCGACGGGGTTAAGCAGTTTTAAATGTTACTCACGCTCGGGCTGCAGTGAAGGAGAGGCCCGCAGGTTTTGTGTGGGCCGTGTCAGTGGCCACTTATATTCCTCCAAAGCGAGCAACAAAGTTATTTAGTCTGTCTGGGAGCAAGAACATCCTGGTCCTCGACGGGCTGGTTTTCATTTTGTAATCCGTGATTGACTGTGAGTCACTAGCTGCACAACATACCTCGTGATCGTGAGGCTTGAAATGCGACTCTACTTTGTACTCTCTATTACTGGCCACTTAGCTTGTTTAGATTGACCTTGCGGAGGGAAATAGCGTAACACAGTTTTGTAATCTATTTCTGTCGATGCTTATCCGGATTCACCTTAGCCCTGTTTAAAAGCGCAAAGTGGGTTCCGCGCTTTTCCAGTATTCGCACGCAAATGTCTGACTCATCCAAATTCCACCGGTGTTTCTGCGTTTAGGCCGATGTTTTAAGATCGTTGCTCGGTGGGTATTAGTCGGCCGATGCACTTTCTAAACTGAACTCGCTCACCGAATCAGCGGAATCTCGTCAATGTTGTTATCTCTCTTCTTGT
>NC_036866.1:31790351-31796471 GCF_002910315.2 Salvelinus sp. IW2-2015
GGTTGTTGTGTGTGTACTGTGGCTAAGAAGGAGCTGGATACTACTCGCTGGTTGTTGTGTGTGTACTGGTGTGTAGAAAGGGAGTGATTCACTCCTGTTGTTGTGTTGTGCTACCTGTGTGTAGAAGGTGGAGTGTTTGACTTCACTCTGGTTTGTTGTGTGTGTACTGTGTGTAGAAGGGAGGTGATTTCACTCCTGTTGTTGTGTGCTGTACTGTGTGTCGAAGGCGCGAGTGATTCACTCGCTGGTTGTTTGTGTGCTGTATCTGTGAGTGTTAGAAGGGAGTGATTCACTCCTGGTTGTTTGTGTGTGTACTGTGTGTAGACAGGGCAGTGATTCACTCGTGTGCCCCGTTGTTGTGTGTGTACTTGTGTTAGAATGGGAGTGATTCACTCCTGGTTGTTGTGTGTGTACTACTGTGTGTAGAAGGAGTGATTCACTCCTGGTTGTTGTGTGTGTACTGTGTGTAGAAGGGAGTGATTCACTCTGGTTGTTGTGTGATGTATTGTGTGTAGAAGGGAGTGATCTCACTGCGCTGGTTGTTGTGTGTGTACTGTGTGTAGACAGGGGAGTGAACATTCACTCTGGTTCGTTGTGTGTGTAACTGTGTGTAAAGGGGAGTGATTCACTCCTGGTTGTCGTGTGTGTAGAAGGGGAGTGATTCACTCGCTGGTTGTTGTGCTGTGGTACTGTGTGTAGAAGCGGAGTGTATTCACTCGCTGGTTTGTTTGTGTGTGTACTGTGTGTATGAAGGGAGTGATTCTCCTGGTTTGTTGTGTGTTGTACTGTGTGTAGAAGGGAGTGATTCACTCCTGGTTTGTTGCGTGTGTGTTAACTGTGTGTGAGAAGGAGTGATTCACTCGCTTGGTTGTTGGTGTGTGTAGCTGTGTGGTAGAATGAGTGATTCACTCCTGGTCTGTTGTGTGTGTCACTGTGTGTAGAGGAGTGATTCAGCTCCTGGGTTGTTGTGGTGTGTACTGTGTGTAGAAGGGAGTGATTCACTCTGGTTGGTTGTGTGTGTACTGTGTGTATGAAGGGAGTGATTCACCTCCTTGTTGGTGTGTGTATGTGTGTCAGAAGGGATGATTCACTCTCTTGGTCTGTTGTGTGTGTACTGTGTGTAGAAGGTGAGTGATTCATCTCCCTGGTTGTCTGTTCTGTTGTACCTTCGTGTGTAGAACGGCACTGATTCACTCTGGTTTGTCTGTGTTGTATGTGTGTAGATGACGGCAGTGATCTTCAGCTCTGGTTGTTGTGTGTGTACTGTGTCCGGTAGAACGTGGAGCTGATCACTCACCTCGCTGGTGTGTTTTGAGTGTGCTCGTACTGGCCTGTAGATAGATAGGGGATGTGATTCACTTCTGTCTTTTGTTGCTTGTCTGTGCTCTTAATGAAGCGGAGATGAAATTTCACTCTCACCTGGTTCGTCTGTGTCGTTACTCTGTTTGAGAGAGGGACGTGTACTCTTCACTGCTGGCGTTCTTGTTTGGTGTGTGTACTCCCTTGCGTGCTGTGAAGCGTAAGATGTATCTCAGTTGCATGTCAGCTGTACGGGTGCTGTCTAGTTCTGTGTTCGTCAGAAGTGAGTGCAGTTGGTCGATGCCTCGACTGGTTCTTTGTCTGTGTAGTTGCTACTGGCTCTGTTCTGTTCAGAGTAGTTGCAACGTGATTCACCTTCTCTTGGTGTTGTTGTTTGGCGTCGTGGTACTGGTGTGATAGAAAGCATGGTGCCGTGCGATTGTCAATACCCTCGGTTAAACTTGTGGAGTGGTGGGGTTAGAGGGAGTGATTACCATCTGGGTGTGCGCTTGTATAAAGCTTTAGTGTTGTGGTGATGTCACCTAGATGTGTTAGAAGGGAGAGTGGATTACAATTCCGTGGTGTCAGCTGTTTCGGTGGATGTTGTGTAATAACGTGTTGACTAGTAGAAGGAGTTGAATTCGAACTCACACATACCTGGTGATGGTGTATGCTGATCGTTGTCGTGACTGATGTGTAGAAGAGCGATCGCTGATTCAACGTGCGACTAGCAAGACTTGTAATGTAGCTGTGTGCTCGCGTGTAGTGAGAAGGGAGTAGATTCAGCTCCTCGTTTGTTGTCGTGTTGCTACTGTGGTCGAAGGGACGTGACAAATTTTCACTCCTGGTTGTTGTGTGCTGGTACTGTGGGTAGAAGGGAGTGGATACACTCGCTGGTGTTTGCTGGTGTGTAACTGTTGTAGAAGGGAGTGATTCACTCCTCGGTTGTTTGTGTGTGATACTGTGTGTAGAAGGGAGGTGATTCACTCTGGTTGTTGTGTGGTACGTGATGTGTAAGAAGGAGTGATCACTCTGGTTGTTTGTGTGGTGTAACTGTGTGTAGAAGGGAAGTGATTCCACCATTTCCATCTACTACCCACACTGGAGCCCTGTATGCTCTCGTTGGCTGGTCCTCGTACATATGCATCGAGGCAACTCCATGGTCCAGGTCATCTAAAAGTCTTTGCTAAGATATAAGCTCCGCTATCTCAGCTCACTGGTCAACACATGCAACACCCACCCCGTATGGCACGCGTGCCAGCAGGTATATTTCACTGGTCATGCGCCCGCGACAAGCAACACCTACTTTGGCCGCCTTACTTCCAGTTTCTCTGCTGCTAATGACTGAACGAATTGCAAAAATTGGAGACTTATATCTCCCACACTATCTTTAAGCGTCAGCTGTCTAAGAGGCAGCTTTACCCAATGCTGCAGCTGTAACACAGCCACCTGTAATAGCCCATCATCCCACCAACTACATACCTCATCCCCATATTTGTTTTTCTTCTCTTTGCACATCAGTATTTCTACTTGCACAGCCTCATCTACACATATATCACTCCAGTGTAAATAAATGTATTGCCTTACCTCCTTACTTCATTTGCCACACACTGTATATACATATTTTTCTATTGTGTTATTGACTGTACTGTTTGTTTATCCCCTGTGTAAGTTCTGTGTTGTTGTTTTTGTCGCACTGCTTTGCTTTATCTTGGCCAGGTCCGAGTTGTAAATGACAACTTGTTCTCAACTGGGCTACCTGGTTTAAATAAAGTAACACAAAAAATTAGCATTCTCACGTAGGTGTTCCTTTTATCGCAGGTGGGAAGGGCAGTTGTGGAGTATAATAGAGACTGCATCATCTGTGGATCTGTTGGGGCGGGTTATGCAAATTGGAGTGGGTCCTAGGATTTCTGGGAGAATGGTGTTGATGTGAGCATGACCAGCCTTGTCAAGGCAATTCATGGCTACAAATGTGAGTGGTATGGGTCGGTAGTCATTTGGAAAGGTTACCTTGGTGTTTCTAGGCACAGGGACTATGGCGGTCTGCTAAACATGTTGGTATTATAGACTGCAGAAATTCAAAAGGCACTCGCAACATCTGAGCAAACTTTTTGCAGGTGCTGGCAACAGTTGACAAGATTAAATGAAAAGGAAACCGACACTGCTCTTGATAGTATACTGATCTTTAAAAAAGCTTATGTATCGACCTCATGGACTTCGTCAGAGTTGACCACCTGTTTTAACTCGATATACAGTGCATCTTGGAATAGCTGATGCTCCAATGCATGCCTTCAGTGTTGGCTTGCCTCAAAGCGAGAATAGAGGTTTATTTTTTAGTTCGCAGTCCGGGTTACCGTACCGCTTCTTGAAAGCGGCAAGCTCTACCTTTAGCTCATCGCCGGATGTTGCCCTGTAATCCATGGCTTTAGTTGGGGTATGTTACGTACGGTCACTCTTGGAGAACGCACAACATGCGATCGCACTTAGTTGATGAAGCAGTGACCCTGATGTGGTGTACTCTCAATGCAATCGGAAGAATCCCTGGAACCATATTCCATGTCTCTGTTAGGAACTGTTTTGCTGTAGCTTTTAGCATCTGCATCCTCTGACCATTCCTTATTGAGCGAGTCACTGGTACCTGCTTTAGTTTTTGCTTTGTAAGCCGAATCAGGAGGGAATAGAATTATGGTCAGATTTGCCAAATGCAGGGCGAGCGGAGAGCTCTCTGTGTGGTAAAATGTTGTCCTAGAGCTGGTAGAAATTAGGTAAACGGGGAAATAAAGGGGAAGGAAAAAAATCGAAGTTTCACGTCATTAAAGTCCCCGCTGGCCAGTAGGAGCGCCACCTCTGGATGAGCATTTTCTTGAATTGCTTTTATGGCCCTAATATCAGCTCGTTGAGTGCCATCTCAGTGCCATCCATCAGTTTGTGGTGGTAAATAGACAGGCTACGAAAAAATATAGATGAAAATCTCTTGGTGTAGCATTTCGCTACACTCCCATTAACATCTGCTAGTACTGTTGTCTACAGCTTATCATAAGATACAGTACTCTACCTCAAGCGAGCAAAACCTTGAGACTTCCTTAAAATTAGATTTTGTGCACCAGATGTTATTTACAAATAGACACAAACCGCCACTCCTTGTCTTACCGGAGGCAGCATATGATGAGATACTCTACCTCAGGCGAGCAAAACCTCGAGACTTCCTAAATATTAGATGTCATGCACCAGCTGTTGTCTTACCAGAGGCAGCTGTTTATCCGAGGGAGCTAGGGTGGCTTCGGATCCTCTTGGAAAAACAGTCTTCGGGGATTTCCGTATTCCCTAAGAGGTGAGCGAGCCACAGCGGATGAACGAGTGTGACCTAGGCCAGACCTCCTCTCACTCCTTCGTTTCCGTAGACGTCCATCAATCCTAATGGTGAGAGCGATGAGGGAATCGAGGTCAACCAGTAATTCCCGAGCAGCTAGCTCATCTTTTATTGCCTCTGATAATCCGTGGAGGAAGGTATCGAAAAGGGACTCCGGATTCCTGGCACACTCGATGGCCAACGTGTGACAGTCTACAGCGTAGTCTGCCACATTATGGGAGTCTTGACGTAATTCAAGTAGTTTCGGGCCTCCTCTCTCCCGGATACCGGAGAATTGAACACCTTCCTCACCTCTGCCAAGAAATCCTCTAGATTACGACAAATGGCAGATTGTTACTCCCAAATTGCCGTAGCCCAGGAGAGTGCTTTTCCCAACATTAGCGTAATAATATACGCTATCTTCGATCGGTACGAAGGGAACAAAGATGGCTGTAGCTCAAAAATAAGGGAGCACTGAGAAAGAAAACCCCAGTGGGTTCCAGGATCCCCAGAATATCGCTCCAGAGGAGGTAAGCGGGGTTCTCGGTGAGCCAGGGTAGGCTGTACAAACTCACCACTAATAGAGAAAAGGTTACTGGGTGGTTTGGGGTGTTCAGAGGTGGCAGGCTGCCTATGAGCTAACTCCCTGATTTGCTCCATAATAGCCTTCAACCCTTGGTCGGGGTGTTCCGTCAGGGAACAAAGTCCTTACAAAAGGTCCTGTAGTAGCTCCTCATGCCTCCCAGTGGTGGCTCTCTGCAGGGAGACATCGTAGCTGAGCTGCTCCAGGTCTGCTAGGTCTGTCATGTTCAATTTGTACTGTAAGGGCACAGGGCAAGACCCAGATGCAGACACGGGAGGCAGATGGTTCGAGTCTCTGATATTTATTAGTATCCAAGGGGCAGGCAAGAGAATGGTCATGAACAGGCAAAAAGATCATAACAAGGTCAGAGTCCAGGAGGTACAGAGTGCGGTACAGGCTCGAGGTCAGGGCAGGCAGTATGGTCAGGCAGGTGGGTTCAGAGTCATGGCAGGCAAAGGTAAAAACCGTGAGGAATAGCAAAAGAGAGATAAGAAAAAGCAGTAGCACAGGTAAAACACTGTAACTTGACAAGACAAGACGAACTGGCACAGAGAGACAGGAAACACAGGGATAAATACACCGGGGAAGATATGAGACACCTGCAGGAGGTGGTGGAGACAATCACAAGGACAGGTGAAACAGATCAGGGCGTGAGAGTTAGAGGTGAGTAATCGCTGTCAAGAAGTTATTTTCGTTCATAAGAGTTAGTAGCAGCAACATTATGTACAAAATAAGTTTAAAAATAAGTTACAAACATCGTGAAAAAACAAACAAAATGTCACGCCCTGACTTTAGAAAGCCTTTTTATTTCTCTATTTGGTTAGGTCAGAGTGTGATTTGGGTGGGCATTCTATGTTTTCTGTTTCTTTGTTTGTGGTTCCCAATC
>NC_036866.1:31801176-31830347 GCF_002910315.2 Salvelinus sp. IW2-2015
AATGTTCCCACAAAAAACAATAAAGAAAATGTACGCCTACCACGCTGCACCTTGGTCGGTCTTTCTACCGCTAACGACGGACGTAACACAAAATAGCACAGTTTGGTTAGGAGCACGTAAAAACGAAAACGGCAGCCATCCCCTCCGGTGCCATTCTAATAACTGAAGTTATTTTGTTTTGTTTAGAATTTGATTATAATTATTTGTTCTCTTTTTAGGCCTCATCAATTATTAATTGAATCTTGCTTATTGACAATGTTTGGCATGTCCATGCTCAGCCTGTCACGCCCTGACCTTTTATTTCTCTATTTTGGTTAGGTCAGGGTGTGACTAGGGTGGGTAGTCTAGTTTTTCCTTTTCTATGTTGGCCTGGTATGGTTCCCAATCAGAGGCAGCTGTCTATCGTTGTCTCTGATTGGGGATCATATTTAGGCATCCTTTTTCCCATGTGGAACTGTACGCACGCTGCGCTTTGGTCCATTTATTCCAACGATCGTGACAGAAGATCCCACCACAACTGGACCAAGCAGCGTGCCCAGGAGGAGATGGCATCCTGGTCTTTGAAAGAGGTCGAGGAGAGAATATCCTTGACTTGGGAGGAAGTCTTGGCAAGACACGAAAGTCTGTCGGGGAAGCAGGCGGAAGCAGCGATGGAAGGACAGCGACGACACCGGGGTTCGCGCCCACGACGTAGGCCCAAGAAGCAGCCTCAACATTTTTTTAGGGGGGTCACACGGGGTGGTTGGCGGAGCCAAGGTGGGAACCAGAACCAACTCCATGTACTCACCGTGTGGAGTTGGTCACCATTCAGGTGCCATGTTTTGCGGTTCTACGCACCGTGTCTCCAGTGCCCCTCCACAGCCCGGTGCGTTCTGTGCCAGCTCCCCGCACTTGTCGTGCTAAAGTGGGTATCTGTCCAGGACGGGTTGTGCCGGCTCAGCGCTCCTGGTCTCCAGTACGCCTCCAGGGTCCTGTATATCCTGCGCCGGCTCTACGCACTCTGTCCCCAGTGCCCCTCCACAGCCCGGTGCGTTCTGTGCCAGCTCCCCGCACTTGTCGTGCTAAAGTGGGTATCTGTCCAGGACGGGTTGTGCCGGCTCAGCGCTCCTGGTCTCCAGTACGCCTCCAGGGTCCTGTATATCCTGCGCCGGCTCTCCAGTGCCCCTCCACAGCCCGGTGCGTTCTGTGCCAGCTCCCCGCACTTGTCGTGCTAAAGTGGGTATCTGTCCAGGACGGGTTGTGCCGGCTCAGCGCTCCTGGTCTCCAGTACGCCTCCAGGGTCCAGTACATCCTGTGCCGGCTCTACAGTGCGCCTTCACAGCCCAGTGCGTCCTGTGCCAGGTCCCCGCACTTGCCGTGCGAAGGTGGTCATTTGTCCAGGACGCGTTGTGCCAGCTCTACGCTCCAGACCTCCAGTGCGTCTCCACGGCCCGGTATATCCTGAGCCAGCTCCACGCACCAGGCTGCCAGTGATGATCCATGGCTGGCTGCCAGTGATGATCCATGGCCCGAAGCCTCCAGTGATGATCCATGGCCCGGAGCCTCCAGTGATGATCTACGGTCCGGAGTCCCCGGTGACGATCTACGGTCCGGAGTCCCTGGCGACAATCCACGGTCCGGTTCCTCCGGCGACAATCCACGGTCCGTAGTCCCCGGCGACGATCCACGGTCCGGAGCCTCCGACGACGATCCATGGTCCGGCGCTTACGGCGACGATACCCGCAGCAGAGGCGCCACCGAAGCTGGCGGAGCGGGGTTTACGTCCCGCACCGGAGCCGCCACCGAGGCTAGATGCTCACCCGGACCCTCCCCCATAGTCAGGTTTTGCGGCCGGAGTCCGCACCTTTGGGGGGGTACTGTCACGCCCTGACCTTAGAGAACCTTTTATTTCTCTCTTTTGGTTAGGTCGGGGTGTGACTATGGTGGGTAGTCTAGTTTTTCTTTTCTATGTTGGCCTGGTATGGTTCCCAATCAGAGGCAACTGTCTATCGTTGTCTCTGATTGGGGATCATATTTAGGCAGCCTTTTTCCCACCTGTTGTTTGTGGGATCTTGATTTTGTGTAGTGCCTGTGAACACTGCATTTACTTCACGTTTCGTTTGTTCGATATTGTTTTTGGTGAGTTTCATTTATTAAAACATGTGGAACTCTACGCACGCCCCGCCTTGGTCCATTTATTCCAACGATCGTGACAGAGCCATAATGCAATTTAGAGTAGGCCTTGCCCTTATATCAGTGTGAATGGTATTGAAGCCATGCAATTACTGAAAACAATGTGGACTGCAAATGGGTTCAAGTAAAGGTATTTAGCAAAGATACAGAAGGCCTTCATTTTGTTATTTAATTRCTGTAAGCCATTTAGCAAACTATAACTTACACTGGAATGGGAGTTGATTCCAAGYCAATACATAAAAGACCGTTAATACACAACTTGAAACATCTACATATTTCGCCATGGAACATGTTCTGATTGGCCTCGACACACTCACAACATGTTTATTCATGAAAACCCAGCCCTTTRGAGCCAACGACAGCAACTGCACCGGTAATTGTGCTTGTGAAAATAGCCTAAATATTTCTGACACACCCCCGAACCTTAAGAGWTCGATTGACCATTGTGTTAGGTTTGTTAAAATAGTGCTCAATTTATGTCGGAACTTTGTACTGCAATACCAGGAATCTCAACACTTTTTTCAATAGGAAAGGCTAAAGACAGACTGACTTTGTAAATAACTCTAGCACTGCCATTCAGTGGCAAACCACAAGGTTTTACATTTCATGGTAAGCACATTGAGTCAACCTACAGGTATGTTTCTAGTGACTGCAACAGAAGTCAAATGTCGAGCTGGCTGTCACATAGCTAACGCTGTGGCATTGCATTCCATGCAAGCTGTAATTTATTTTGTAAAGGCTGGCTGATACTCAGGGAGCTTTGTGGAGTGTGGCTCATTGTGATTCCAGTGAGGTAAAGTGTATTGCTGCGGTACACAGTATGTGCCATATCTCAACTAATTATGCCAAATTACCATTTTGGAACTTGAATGTACCAATTGGTTGCTTTTCATAATTAGAGGTTGGACCTTATGGCTTGAGAGGCTTGCCTGGCTCTTAAAAATTGTTTATTGTTGATGTGAGGTTGTCATGCCTGGTTTGCTTTAAAAGGTTTAGTGAAAAAACACAGCAATGCAGAGGGCTTATCAGATCTCTCAGACCTGATTTACAACCTCTCCCTGAGTTACAATTACAACCCTGATGGAACCTAAATGCATGAACAGCAGTCTTTGTGTGTGTGTGTGTGTGTGTGTGTGTGTGTGTGTGTAGTAACTATCTATTGCTCTTCATCAAGCCAACTTCAGAAACATATAACAAGTAATTGAATCTGCAGACAATTAGCCTGCTTCTTTTGTTAGTATAGCTAAAAGGCAACAAAACGCTTTTTGAGTTATATTCTGAGATTCAGCTCAGCTGTAGATGGGTGTTTTGTGTCCATTACATGTATAGCCACCTCGTCACACAAAACAGTCCATATTTCAGACCATTTAATCCATGGATGGGCTCAACTTGGTGGGGGCCACAAAATATCGGAACTCATATTGAAGGGCCGTAGTGGCTTGTTGGTCTGCATACCCACATCCATACCCACACATGCAGTCAGAGAAGGCCCTACCTTGCAAGAAAAACATTTTAGCCATCCCACTCCTCACAGCAGAGAGTTTATGTCCTGCAGTTTTGCCATGGGCTATAGAAAAATGCTGCATTTATACAGTGCATTCGGAAAGTATTCAGACCCCTTGACCTTTTCCATATTTTTTTACGTTACAGCTTTATTCTAAAATTGATTCAATCATTATTTTCCCTAATCAATCTACACACAATAGCACATAATGACATAGCAAAAACTGTTTTTTTTTATGTTTACAAATGTATAAAAAAATCAAAAACTTATTTTACATTTACATAAGTATTCAGACCCTTTACTCAGTACTTTGTTGAAGCACCTTTGGTAGCGATAACAGACTTGAGTATTCTAGGTTACAACACTACAAGCTTGGCACATCTGTGATTAGAGGGTTTCTCCCATTCTTCTCTGCAGACCCTCTAAATCTCTGTCAGGTTGGATGGGGAGTGTCGCTACAGAGCTATTTTCAGGTCTCTCCAGAGATTGGGTTGAAGTCGAGGCTCTGGCTGGGCCACTCAAGGACATTCATTGTCCTGAAGCCACTCCTATGTTATCTTGGCTATGCGCTTAGGGTCGATGTCCTGTTGGAAGGTGAACCTTCGCCCCAGTCTGAGGTCCTGAGCGTTCRGGAGCAGGTTTTCATCGAAGACCTCTCTGTACTTTGCTCCCTTCATCTTTCCATCGATCCTGACTAGTCCCATAGTCCCTGCCACTGAAAAACATCCCAACAGCATGTTGCTGCCATCACCATGCTTCACTGTAGGGATGGTGCCAGGTTTCCTCTAGACGTGACACTTGATATTCAGGCCAAAGAGTTCATCTTGGTTTCATCAGACCAGAGAATCTTCTTTAAGGTGTCCTTAAGGTGCKTTTTGGTAAACTCCAAGTGGGCTGTCATGTGCCTTTTACTGAGGAGTGGCTTCCGTCTGGCCACTCTACCATAAAGTCCAGATTGGTGGAGTGCTGCAGAGATGAGTGTGCTTCTGGAAGGTTCTTCCATCTCCACAGATGAACTCTGGAACTCTGTCAGAGTGACCATCGGGTCCTTGGTCACCTCCCTGACCAAGGCCCTTGCTCAGTTTGGCCAAGCGGCCAGCTCTAGCAAGAGTCTTGGTGGTTCCAAACTTATTCCATTTAAGAATGATGGAGGCCACTGTGTTCTTGGGGACCTTCAATGTTGCAGAAATGCTTTGGTACCCTTCCCCAAATCTGTGCCTCAACATAATCCTGTTTCGTAGCTCTACATACAATTCCTTCAACCTCTTGGTTTTGGCTCTGACATGCACGGTCAACTGTGGGACCTTATAGAGACAGGTGTGTGCCTTTCCAAATCATGTCCAATCAATTGAATTTACGACAGYTGGACTCCAATCAAGTTGTAAAAACATCTCAAGGATGATCAAAGGAAACAGGATGCACCTGAGCACAATTTCGAGTCTCATAGCAAAGTGACTGAATACTTATGTAAATTGAATATTTCTGTTTTTATTTTTAACATTTCTAAAAACCTTTTTTCTCTTCGTCATTATTGGGTATTGTGTGTAGATAGATGAGACTTTTTTTTATGTAATCCATTTCAGAATAAGGCTGTAACGTAACAAAAATGGAWAAAGGGAAGGGTCTGAATAKTTTCTGAATGCACTGTATAAGCATTTTTGCAGCAATTCTATGATATGTGAATGAGAYTGACTAACAAAATCTAGTGGGGGCCCCCCGATCGGTAATTCGACCATGAATGGTACACGTTTAGATAACTAGCCAGACTGACTTACCAATCTTAATTTTCTTTGCTCACATGGGCTAATTGAGAAAAACTGCTGATTCAAAACCAAATTTCGAAATTGCGAAATTGCACCTCGCAAATTCTATTATTATAACTCTCAACAGTAAGTTGATACTGCGACTGAGTCCATGATAGCAACATGTTAGTTGTGCTGCTGACACATAAGTCACTGCTCCGAGGTTAGCCACCATGCACAACCAAGTGATTCATTACTGTTGCATGTTTGCACTCCTGCTTGTTTCACAGCCTTATCGATGTCAGGTGTGTGTGTGTGCGCGTACGCATGTGCATGTGTGTGTGTGTGTCTGTGTGTTGGAAGGGGGAGGGTGTTATGGCATATAGCAGACGGTAATCGTAAAACGCTTCACATCTGTGTCTTAATTATTATTGTCTGCTTTGCAAGCTGACTCACAAAGAGAAAAATCCTATTTCCTCGCCMATCACAGGAAAATGTAACAATCATGTTTTTACATGATAAGAACTGTTAGATTGGCCACCTCTAACACACTACTTGTTGACTGACYTCAGATATACAGGACCATCAAGATACAACATTTAAGTATTTGTGTTTTCAATGTCAACTGCAATGACGTGTGCTGATGCAAGCTCTGAACAACTTGACTTTAGGGAGCTTGTTTCTTGTGAGATAGTAGTTTAAAGAACATACACAAATTATAATGTAAAATATTATTTTCACAATGTGTAACTTACATTCAAAATGATTAGTGCTAGCCATAACATCACACGTGGATACTTCAGGTATGTATTGAGGTTCAGGCTGGAATTAATCAGAACTCCACTTGAATGTCCACATAGACTAATTGTACCCAATGACATACGGTGGATTTGGATACATGTAGAATTAGGAAGTACATTTTGACATACCATTTTAGATCTCTTCAGAGCCTTTTGATTAGTTTGAATGTAAATGTTTCAGTAATTAAAAAATAAACAGATAAATATTAATGAAATATACAGGTTTTCAGCAAGCTGCCAATTGGTATGTGCTTGGCTTTCCATCCTGGATACATTTAAAAATGTTTTTTTATAATAATCAGTCAGATAAAATATGAGGAATGTTTAAAGCCTGCGCTTGCTTTTTCTTTTTCCTCATTTTTGGCAGCAGAGTTTATTCTTAACTTCTTAAAGTAGGGGAATGTTTCCCCTGATAATAAAACAAATGGATGAGCTCCATTCACTTTCATCAATTGCTCCTTACTTTGCCAGGGGAAGGCCCCAAAAAATGTCAAAGACTCCAGTCACCCAAGTCATAGAGTGTTCTCTCTGCTATCGAACAGCAAGAGGTACCGGAGCGTTAAGTCTAGGTCCAAATGGCTCCTTAACAGCTTCTATCCCCAAGCCATAAGTGTCACGCCCTGACCTTAGAGATCCCTARTATTCWCTATGTTTGGTTAGGTCAGGGTGTGACTCGGGTGGGAAAGTCTATGTTTTCTATTTCTTTGTTTTGGCCGAGTGTGGTTCCCAATCAGAGGCAGCTGTCTATCGTTGTCTCTGATTGGGGATCATATATAAGTTGTCATTTTCTGTTTGGGTTTTGTGGGATCTTGTTTTCTGTTTCGTGTRTGTACCTGACAGAACTGTGCGCTTTCGTTTTCACTTTGGTTATTTTGTTTGAGTGTATTTTGAAAATAAAAATCATGAACACTTTCCACGCTGCACTTCGGTCCACTCCTTTCGARGAGAGTCTTTACAATAAGACTGCTTAACAATTAACCAAATGGCCACCCGGACTATTTGCATTGAACCCCCTTTGTTTTTACACTGCTGCTACTCACTGTTTATTATCTATATGCATTAGTCACTTTACCCCTACCTACATGTACAAATTAGCTTGACTAACCTGTACCCACGCACATTGACTCAGTACCGGTACCCCTGTATATAGCCTCATTATTGTTATTTTATTGTGTTACTTATTATTATTTATTTTATTAAATMAGGTTTATTTAGTATTTTCTTTTATAGATATATACAGTGCCAGTCAAAAGTTTGGACGCACCTACTRATTCAAGGGGTTTTCTATATTTTAACTATTTTCTACATTGTAGAATAATAGTGAAGACATCAAAACTTTGAAATAACACATATGGAATCATGTAGTAACCACAAAAGTGTTACTGTACTGTATTGTATACTGTTGCTGAAATTCCAGGCAAATAATTGCAATGCTTCTTGCTTGGGGCTATGGTCTTCATAGCCTTGAACTTATAACCCAACCAAGCTTACTTCCATGTCAATGCGTCATATACTCTCAGTCCTGTACTGTCCAATAATCCTCATTTAAAAAGACACATGGTGATTCTTTGTTTTTACACAGCTCTGACACTCATGTCAAGAAGCCTCTGTGGCTTGTTATCAGAGCACATGTCTTTTAAAACACCAAAATGGGCAGCTAGTTGTAGAAGGTATACTGAAACATCAGTACTTTTTTGATACTAGAACATGAAAAACGGTTCGGTACTCAAATTGTTTTTGCTTTTTGTACTTCTGTCAAATGTGTCCCATTATAGTGCGAGCTCACCGCTCATGCCTCTTGCCTGCTCCACTTACTCATTGCTAGAGCACTGGGAGTCTGGACTGCAACATGTTAGCTCCRCACTCTTGCTGCACAGAAGTTAAAACACTTGAATAATGCAACASGGCATGTAGAAATGTTGAAACTATTAATTACTGTTTGCAAAACGATGTCCATAAAGGCTAGAACACTTTACAATGCAAGAAAATACTGGTAGCTTCCAGCTTTGTAGGCTAACRTTCCTTGATACTGTAGCTTACAGTTGAAGCTAACATCAATGTGCTCTCCTAGTACTCTGTTTGTGATATCATAACGCAAAATATGTTGATTTCAAAGCTGATTGTCACCAAAAACYTCATTAATTCACTTTATCGTCTCTCCATCACCTCCAATGATACTTTCCCCCTTCGTCTGTCACGTCTCTTCCTCACCGAACTCAACTGACTGTGTGTGGGTGTACGCCTTGTCATGAATGACAGCATTAATGGGTTTAAAGAGATACTGCACACTTTTATAAAAGAAGAGATGCTACTTCTATGCAAATGTTGTTAATCAGTAGAATAAAATAAGTCTGAAATGGAAGGGAAACAGATTGTTCGTCTTCTGTAGCCAATTGAAATCAGCGAAAATTAGCTCAATAACTCAATGCATGCACACACTCCTGCTGAAGATTTAATCCTGAATGATAGGTTAAAAGCGCATTCCAGCCGGTGTCTATTCCACAAGTTACCACTGGCCAAATCTATGACGTTAAAATGCTGATTTACTGTTCCATCTGACTGCGCAATCRACTATCTCATCAGCCCAGCCAAGCAATTTATGAACTTGATATCCACAAAAAAAAGCATCTAYACATTATATCACATTTCCTTTGTACTAACATTTAGTTTTCAACAGCGGACGTTTGTATACACCTTGATGCCTGTCTCTCCGACATTTGCAACATTMTTTCAATATTCAAATTCGACCTCCAGCTGTCCCATAGTAATGAACGTGTCAGGAGTCGGGACGAGACAGACAGGCAGGCAGGCAGCGTTTCTCAACCAGTCAAAATAATGAATCAGCTGGAATCATTTTTATGTATATATCCAAAGAAATGTCAATTGAAAACATATCAAATGTAACGAAGTGCAGCTAGTTTGCCAGCTTCAGTTTGAAGTGATTGTGTTAGCTGTGTTGCTGGCTACTGTAGCTTCTCTGAACGAGTGTCCTGAACGAGAGAGCAAATTATCTATGCCYGGCAAAATTACGCCTCATTAGCTCATTAATATGGATGTATCCAAATAAATGTCTCTAGAAAACAGCTTAAACAAATGCAAATAATTTGCTATTATTCTGGCTGCACTTTTTGACGTGACTGTAGTAAGTTAGTCGTAGTTGGCTAGCTAGCAAGTAAGGGATAAGAGTGTTGCCAGCCAGTATGGCAATGGAACATTTAGAACGAATGTGTCGTGTTCATAGATACAGAACAAAAACACTGAACAACTGGTCACATCTTTGGCAACTGAACCAATAGAACGAACGGCCAGCTGGCTTGGGTAGTTAACCCTAGATTTGTGTCGYGACTATATCTTGTGGAAGGATGAAATATTATGAATATATTCAATAAATTAARGTTTTTAATGAAAATATGTCAATCATTAATTGAATATGTTGGTAATCTGTTGTATAAAAGTGATAATGCCCTCGAAGCCGGTGTTTGGAGGATATATTGGCACGTCTCGGGCCTAACAACAACCGTGCCAATATATCCTCCAAACACTGGCTTCAAGGGCATTATCATGAGGTTGCCCATCATGAGAATGGGCAACCTAGGCTACATCTTGATTTACCCAATTTATCAATAGATATTAACCATTCAAATAAATWATTTCAATTATGTTGATTTGTAGTTAGATTGGTAAAAAAAAGTCAAATTAATTGTACAATTGCATAATTAATTCATTAATGAATACATGGCTGTCTCTGAAAAATGCTGACATCAATTTTAAAATGTAATGATATTGATCTCAAAGGATGCCCAACAATTAAACAGAGCAGTATCTGAGTTTATCTGTCTGGATAACAGCCATTCTGTGACTTTGGCTTACACACCTTTTTTGCCTTGGTATCGTTTTTGGTATTGTGTATTGTCATGGTATTTAGTATTGTGATACTAAACCTGGTATCAGTATCAAAGTCAAAATTATGGTATAGTGACAACACCACCATGGACAGCTAGAGCCCTATACCAATGCATCTACAGCACAGGTGTCAAACTTGTTCCACGGAGCACCGAGTGGCTGTGGGTTTTCACTCCTTCCTTATACTTGATTAATGAATTAAGGAAACTAACTCCCCACACCTGCTTGTCTGAGGCTTAATTGAAGAGAAAAAACAAAAACCTGCAGACACGAGGCCCTCCATGGAATGAGTTTGACTCCCCTGACCTACAGACTTAAACAGCACCATTGACAGCTTCAGTCCTATACCAAGGCAGATACAGACCTATACAGAACCATGGACAGCTACAGCCCTACACCAATGCAGCTATAGTCTAAACTAGAACCATGGACAGCCACAGCCCTATACCAAGGCAGCTACAGCCTTAAACAACACCATGGACTCCTGCAGCAGCTACAGTAACAACAACAAAAATACCATGGACCGATACCCAGAGAGCTATAGCCCTAAACAGTCACTAGTGGCCTCGAGAGGAACAGCCATTACAGTCAGGCTACATCTCTGCCTACCACACTCAAGACACATAACCATTAAAACTCTTAATTAACCATTTTAAACTTCTTAATTCAAACAACAAGAAATCTCATAATTAAATTCCTCAAACATAGAATAATCTCATACCATTTTAAAGGTAATCTTGTTGTTAATCCCACCAAAGTGTCCGATTTCAAATAGGCTTTTCAGCGAAAGCACCACAAACGATTATGTTAGGTCACCACCAACTCAAAGAAAAATTCAGCCATTTTTCCAGCCAAAGACAGGAGTCACAAAATGCACAAAATAGAGATAAAATGAATCACTAACCTTTGATGATCTTCATCATATTACCCAATACATATATGTCTTGTTCGATTAAGTTCATATTTATATCCAAAAACCTCCGTTTATTGGGGCCATGTTCAGAAATGCCTCCAAAATATCTGGAGAAATTGCAGAGAGCCACGTCAAATAACAGAAATACCATCATAAACTTTGATAAAGATACATGTTTTAATAGAATTAAATATACACTGTTCTTAATGCAACCGCTGTGTCAGATTTCAAAAAGCTTTACGGCCAAAACACAATATTCAATAATCTGAAAAACAGCGTTCAGCCACAAAAGCAAGCCATACAAAAATTGTGCAGTCAACAAAACTCATAAAAAGCATTATAAATCTTCAACTTACCTTTGCTGATCTTCGTCAGAATGCACTCCAGGACTCCCACTTCCATAAGAAAATTGTCGTTTTTTTTTTCGGTAATGTCCATCATTTATGTCCAAATAGCTATTTTTTGTTGCGTGTTTGGTATACAAATCCAAATCCAACAGGGAAGCGCGTTCACTAAAACCTGACGAAATGTCCAAAAGTTCCGTAACAGTCCGTAGAAACATGTCAAACGATGTATTGAATCAATCTTTAGAATGTTTTTAACATAATCTTGAATAACGTTCCAACCGAGAATTAATTGATTCAGATAGCAATGGAACGGAGCTCCCTCTCATGTGAACTCGCATTGTCACCTCATGGCAGACCTGACTAATTCTCCTCTCATCCGGCCCCCCTTCACAGTAGAGTCATCAGACAAAGTTCTACAGACTGTTGACATCTAGTGGAAGCCGTAGGAAGTGAAGACTCATCCATATCTCGCTGTGATTTCAATGGAAGCTTGGTTGAAAATCTACCAGCCTCGGAATTTCCACTTCCTGTTTGATTTTTTTCTCAGGTTTTTGCCTGCCATATGAGTTCTGTTATACTCACAGACATAATTCAAACGATTTTTAGAAACTTCAGATTTTTTCTATCAATACTACTAATAATATGCATATATTAGCAACTATGACTGAGGAGCAGGCCGTTTTCCTCGGGCACCTCTGTGCACCTTTCATCCAAGCTACTCAATACTGCCCCTGCAGCCATAAGAAGTTAATGGCCTCAACCTTCACTGTGAAAATACAGGAACTACATTGAACACTCATCTGACAGATACATTTTCTCRTCAACCTGCCATGCAGCAAATACTCATGATACTAACTAATATTTAGCTGAGTGAGAAAGTTACAGAGGCACAAAGATCATACCCCCAAGTCATGCTAACCTCTCACCATTACCAATAATAGATTATTTTAGCATTTTGGGGGGATATTTATGCCTCTAACTTTCTCACTCATCATTACTTACGATMCATTCAGGATTATCTGTAATCATGGTAYKATCAARATTAATGTAGAAATGTTCAGAAACATACAATATTCTATTCTTACTTACGATAAAAGTGACTCCATAATGACACAATATATTATTTACCAATKATTTCTATTGGACACAACATAATCTGAAATACAACCAAAACAAACTGCAAAAGCATCCAACAAGTTMGAAGTCACAAGTTTGAAATACTACWCCTCTGACTATTTTAATACACATATACAGTGCCTTGCAAAAGTATTCACCCCCTTGCCATTTTTCCTATTTTGTTGCATTACAACCTGMAATTTAAGTGGTTTTAATTTGGATTTCATGTAATGGACATACACAAAATAGTCTAAATTGATGAAGTGAAATGTAAAAAAAGAATGTGTTTTAAAAAATCTAAATAATGTCAAACGGAAAAGTGGTGTGTACATATCTATTCACCCACTTTGCTATGAAGCCCCTAAATAAGATATGTTGCAACCAGATTAATTAAATAAAGCATTATTAAATAAAGTCCACCTGTGTGCAATCTAAGTGTTACATGATCTGTCACATGATCMCAGTATATATACACCTGTTCTGAAAGGCCCCAGAGTCTGCAACACCACTAAGCAAGGGGCACCACCAAGCAAGCAGCACTATGAAGACCAAGGAGCTCTCCAAACAGGTCAGGGACAAAGTTGTAGAGAAGTACAGATCAGGGTTGGGTTATAAAAAAAATATCTGAAACTTTGAACTTTCCACAGAGCACCATTAAATCCATTATTAAAAAATGGAAAGAATATGCCACCACATAAAACCTGCCAAGAGAGGGCTGCCAACCAAAACTCACGGACCAGGCAAGGACGGCATTAATCAGAGAGGCAACAAAGAGACCAAATATAACCCTGAAGGATCTGCAAAGCTCCACAGTGGAGTTTGGAGTATCTGTCCATAGGACCACATTAAGCTGTACACTCCACAGAGCTGGGCTTTACYGAAGAGTGGCAAGAAAATAACATTGCTTACAGACAAAAATAAGCAAACACATTTGGTGTTTGCCAAAAGGCYTGTGGGAGACTCCCCAAACATGGAAGATTGTCCTCTGGTCAGATGAGACTAAAATGTAGCTTTTTGGCATTCAAGGAAAACGCTATGTCTGGTGCAAACCCAACACCTCTCGTCACCCCGAGAACACRATTCCCACGAGGGAAGCACGGTGGTGGCAGCATCATYCTGTGGGGATGTTTTTCATCGGCAGGGACTGGGAAGCTGGTCAGAATTGAASGAATGATGGATGGTGCTAAATACAGGGTAATTTTTGAGGGAAACCTGTTTCAGTCTTCCAGAGATTTGAGACTGGGACGAAGGTTCACCTTCCAGCAGYACAATGACTCTTAGCATACTGCTAAAGCAACACTCAAGTGGTTTAAGGGTAAACATGTAAATGTCTTGAAATGGTCTAGTCAAAGCCCCGACCTCAATCCAATTGAGAATCTGTGGTATGACTTAAAGATTGCTGTACACCAGCGGAACCCATCCAACTTGAAGGAGCTGGAGCAGTTTTGCCTTGAAGAATAGGTAAAAATTCCAGTGGCTAGATGTGCCAAGCTTATAGAGACATACCCCAGGAGACTTGCAGCTGTAAATGCTGCAGAAGGTGGCTCTACAAAGTATTGACTTTGAGGGGGTGAATAGTTATGCACGCTCAAGTTTTCAGTTTTTTTGTCTTATTTCTTGTTTGTTTCACAATAACAATTATTCAATATCTTCAAAGTGGTAGGCATGTTGTGTAAAGCAAATGATACAAACCCCCAAAAAACCCAAGGGGGTGAATACTTTCACAAGCCACTGTATTTGGAGCCAATTTTGGTTCAATGAAGAAGAACCCCTAGGGTTCTGATAAAGGTTTCTATATATAACTTTTAAGGGTTCCATATTTGAAGCAAGCAATTAAAAAAAAAATTGTTCTATATGGAATCTTTTTTTTCTACGAGTGTAACATTGAGAAATTGTTACAGCATCAGGTCTAAGTATCTGATGCTGTTGAACTCAAAGTGTGGACCCGCACATATTCTGAAAAAGTGTTAAATTCAACACTCAGAGTAGATTGAACACTGGACAATCTTCTGTGTGTGACTGTCAACAAATGTTGACATTGCACACGCAGTGAATCAAAAGCATACAATAACGGACAAATACACAAAAAACACAGACGTCCTACACAAAAAACACAGACGTCATTATAAACACTTCAAATGTATGTGGGCGTGTGTGTGTATTGTATTTCTGTCTTCATGTGGGTTGTCTTCAGAATGACTTACATGTGTTGTCAGGTCAGCCGTCTTCAAATCAAAATCAACTCAAATCAAATGGTATTAGTCACTTGCTCCAAATACAACAGGTATGCTTACTTATGAGCTACCTAACCAGCAATGCAGTTTAAAAAATGAAAATACGAATAAGAGTAAGAAATAAGACTAACAAGTAATTAAAGAGCAGCAGTAAAATAACAATAGCAAGATTATATAAAGGGGGTACCGGTACAGAGTCAATGTGCGGGGGACCAGTTAGTCGAGGTAATTGAGGTAATATGTACATGTAGGTAGAGTTATTAAAGTAACTATGCATAGATGATAACTACATAGAGTAGCAGCGGTGTGTAAAAGAGGGCGGGGCAATGCAAATAGACTGGGTAGCCATTTGATTAGATGTTCAGGAGTCTTATGGCTTGGGGGTAGAAGCTGTTTAGAAGAATCTTAGACTTGGCGCTCCGGTACCTCCTAGAATTGGCGCTCCGGTACCGCTTGCGGTATGGTAGCAGAGAGAACAGCCTATGAKTAGGGTGGCTGGAGTCTTCGACAATTTTTAGGGCCTTCCTCTGACACCGCCTGGTATAGAGGTCCTGGATGGCAGGAAGCTTGGCCCCAGTGATGTACTGGGCCGTATGRASTYRKSTCTGTAGTGCCTTGCGGTCGGAGGCTGAGCAGTTGCCATACCAGGCAGTAATGCAACCAGTCAGGATGTTCTCGATGGTGCAGCTGTAGAACCTTTTGAGGATCTGAGGACCAATGCCAAATATTTTCAGTCTCGTGAGGGGGAATATGTTTTGTCGTGCCTTACTCACGACTGTCTTGGTGTGTTTGGACCATGTTAGTTTGTTGTTGATGTGGACAACAAGGAACTTCATGCTCTACAAGCTYACAAACAAACTTTTTCAACTAGATGTTTCTATCTTACACTCATTTTGTTGAAACTGACTACCATACCGTGGCAGTTGCTATGCCCCTGTATACTGTCATTGTAATAATAATTCTGMCTGGTATTGTAATTTCCCTCCACAAATAGCAGCATTGGTTATGTATAGCAACCCGTTCATTAGCCATCGTCATTACTATGGTACGTAAACAACCTAATTAGCCCTCATTCTCATTGAACACACCGATAAGAGTATGATAGACATATCCACGATCACACATATTCATAATGGCGTAATGTTGGGTTCTATTCAGAAAGCTAATGAAGATGAGCCCAACCTGACCCCTGGTTACTGGGCATGCTCTGAGGCTGAGGGAAGCCATGCCAGACGCCTTTATGACACATTTTTTTCTGCAGTCAACCGCATGCTGTGAATAAGCTTGCAGTATATTTTGTGTGTTCATATTCCAGAGTGGATGGCTACTGTTTTTTTGTGACCTTTTATGCACACAACCCAATTTGGCGAGAGCAGCAGAAATCTGAGTTGTTTGTTTAGATGCTGTAGTTTGTAGGCAGAGTGCCCTATTCTGGATGTCACCGCAATTTGGGCTCAGGCTCAGATCTGGATATTCTGTTTTAGGGTGATATTTGTTTTTTCTGTTGGTTTCTCAAGAATGTGACATCTCTCGGGGGATGAATGTATGCAAAATCCTATGTGTATTATGCTCCATGTTTACTTAAAGAATGTTATTTTGTTACCTTTTACATACTACTGTAATATATGATTTGGGTGCAGATATGGATCATTTGAAAATTCATCAACTAAAATACATTTATATAAGCATATATTAGTTGAGAAGAGGTTTACGTAAATCCACATTTAGTGCATTTCTACTGCCGGTGTTGGTTATTTTTAATATTCTACTTCTCGAAAGCTTATCCTTTGAGCATAGAGAGCGGTTCCTGAATGGCCATCTCTGCTACTCAGCAACCTTCTCTCTGTGCGTCTGCAGAATGTTAAGCTGTGTAGAAAAGCCCTCAGGCTCCGGGCCCCTGAATCCTCTATACTCTGCTCTGCCCCACAGTTTTCCAGCACCAATCTGTCACTTCCTCTCAGCTGAGAAGGCAGCACGGCGGCCAGGGCCCAGAGCAACCACTCTCTTGGCATGCACCTCCTTCCAGGGGTCAGTGAGAATTAGGCTGCCATAAACGGCCATGCCCTGGGTCTCACAGAGATAGCATGCACTCATTCCTTTCACTGCCCTCCTCCTCTACCTCCAGCTCCAGCTCCAGCATAAAACTTAATGGAGTTTATTCTGTTCTAAAAAAATTGCGAGCGAGAGAAAGCAACCAAATCCATGCTTTTTGTGTGGGGGGCACACTGGTGAGGGTGAAATGAGCGAATCACTTCAGCGGTAGTGAGGTGCGGGCTTGTTCCTCTACCTCAGAGGCCTGGGCAGATGTTTGGGAGAATTAGGGGATCTGTGGCATAGTCTGGGAGGGCCCAAACAGCCCCTGGTAGATGGATGGAAACAAGATCAGCTCCACAACAGCTGCTGGGAGGACAAGAGGCAGGTGTACAGGCAGTGTTTTAGCATTCTAAGCAAAGTTTCTGCTTCCCTGGTTGCTTGGTGCATTGTAGTCATCCATGCATTAATTACTAACTACATACTGTACAGCCTCTCTATTTGCTTGATATTGTAAAGTTAGAGTTCCATTGCACATGTGGTGGAGAAGTCAACGCTGAGAGGGAATTGTTGGTGCATACTGTGCCTTATTGATAGATACTGTGTCTTCTGGTGCTGCAACCCTTAGTGTATTCAATAGGGAATACACGGCTTGTGGAGTGCTATCATGTGACTGCTCCCAAACAAGCACAAACTTCCTGGCACAGTTTTATTGCAAAGGAATCTGTTTGTGCAATAACAATAAATAAAAACAAAAACAAAACAAGCACAGATATGATACCTCAGCTCTTCATTAGTCCCAAGACACAATACAAACCAATAGCCTTCGAATATTGCATTTGGGATGCCAACAAGTGTCTGTCACATGATAAAGTGCATATAAKATGTACAATTCATACAGATATAGGAACTTAATTTGATCACTCTTTTGTTGCTGAGAATTGTCCTGCACCGGGAATGCAGATGAGCTTTGTGATTTACATAAATGTACTGAAATTCCCTGACATTTTGGCCATCTAATAGCCTAACCACGGATAAAGCAACATTATGGACTAAACATTCAAATCCTGTTGCTGCAGGACTATTTCGCAAATAGGTCAAATTAAGATCCTACACGTGTATGTATAGTCAGGATTTTAACAGCACTGCGTGATACCCAGCCTATATTGAACTTTAAATACTTGAACTTTGAAGACTGATTTATTTATCTGGTTCTTTTCTGCTTATTTGGTATTTTATTAGGATCCCCATTAGCTGTTGCAAAGCAGCAGCTACTCTTCCTGGTGTCCACACAAAACATGAAACATGACATAATACAGAACATTAATAGACAAGAACAGCTCAAGGACAGAACTACATTAAAAAAATGCATCCTTATTCGATGCCAAACCCACCACTGGTGTGCATAACCGAATAGCTCTATTTTTATGTCATCTGAACATAACACCAGTTCCAATCCAAGTGCCAATACCATTTAACATACTCCAGGCATTTCCATTTTTTGGATGACATGAAAATACAGCTCTATGTCCAAGCACGCCAGTGGTGGGTTCAGCGTTGAAATAAAGATGCAGAAAAACGCCTCATACCTACTTAAAAATATGGTTCTGGATCTTTGATGTGATGGGGCTATTTTGCTTCCACTAGTCCTGGGGCTCTTGTTAAGGTCAACGGCATCATGAACTTTACCCAGTACCAGAACATCTTAGCCAAAAAKCTGGTTGGCTCTGCCAAGAGGCTAAAACTTGGCCACAATGGATCTTCCAGCGAGACAATAACCCCAAGCACATATCAAAATCCACAAATAAATGGTTTAATGACCACAAAATTCAACATTTTGCAATGGCCATCTCAGTCTATGGACTGGAACCTCATTGAAAATGTGTGGTTTGAATTGAAGAGGGCAGTCCATAAGTGCATACGAATGATATCAATGATCTGGAWAGATTCTGTATAGAGGAATAGTATAAGATCACTCCCAATGTGTTCTCCAATCACAAGGTGAGGTATTAAAAGTTATTGAAAAGAGGGTGGCCAATAATGTTGAATCCTACCTTTTCAATAACAAATGTTTCACTTGTTAAACAAAATATTGTAGTATAAAATAATATAATTTTWAAAAAGTGGAACATTTGTATTATTTATTTAATAGTCTTTTTTATCATCTTTATCAAAGGTCCCAAAAACGTTGGACCTGACTGTATACACTGAGTGTACTAAATATTAGGATCAACTTCCTTGTATTGAGTTGCACCTCCTTCTGTRCTCAGAACAGCCTCACCGTGGGGTGTGGAATTTAAAAGGTGTTGATAGCATTCCACAGGGAGGCTGGCCAATGTTGACTTCAATGCTTCCCACAGTTGTGTCAAGTTGGCTTGATGTCCTTCGGGTGGATGAGCATACTTGAAACACACAGGAAACTGTTGAGCATGAAAAACCCAACAGATTTGCTGTTCTTGACACACTCAAACTGGTGCGTCTGGCACACATCTTTTGTCTTGCCAATTCATCCTCTGAATGYCACACATACACAACCCATGTCTCAATTGTCTTAAGGCTTAAAAATCCATATTTAACCTGTCTTRGCCCCTTCATCTACACTGAAMGAAGTGGATTTAACAGGTGWCATCAATAAGGGATCATAGCTTTCACCTGGATTTACATGGTCAAAGTAGGTCATGGAAAGAGCAGGTTTTCCTAATGTTTTGGACASTCAGTGTAMATCCCGGCTTTGATATGTGTATGTATGATTTATATGTATGCAGTAATTATATAGTACTGGGTGCAAGATGCAGTCACTATGATGGTAAGTGAAGAAGACAYTAGCTTTGAATCCAGAGGAATTGCAAAATGGAGAATGCTCCTTGATTAGAAAAAACCTTTTGCAATTATGTTAGCATAGCTGAAAACTGTGTTCTGATTAAAGAAGCAATAAAACTGGCCGTATTTAGACTAGTTGAGTATCTGGAGCATCAACATTTTTGTGTTCGATTACAGGCTCAAAATGGCCAGAAACAAAGACTTTCTTCTGAAACTCGCCAGTCTATTCTTGTTCTGAGAGATGAAGGCTATTCCATGCGAGAAATTACCAAGAAACTGAAGATGTCGTACAACGCTGTGTACTACTCCCTTCACAGAACAGCGCTGGCCTTCCTGGCAGAGTTCCTCGTTCCAGTGTCTGTATTCTTTTCCCCATCTTAATCTMTTATTTTTATTGGCCKGTCTGAMATATGGCTTTTCCTTTGCAACTCTGCCTAGAAGGCCAGCATCCCGGAGTCGCCTCTTCACTGTTGACATAGAGACTGGTGTTTTGCGGGTACTATTTAATGAAGCTGCCAGTTGAGGACTTGTGAGGCGTCTGTTTCTCAAATTAGACACTCTAATGTACTTGTCCTCTTGCTCAGTTGTGCACCAGGGCCTCCCACTTCTCTTTCTATTKTTTTTAGGGCCAGTTTGCACTGTTCTGTGAAGGGAGTAYWACACAGCGTTGTACGACATCTTCAGTTTCTTGGCAATTTCTCGCATGGAATAGCCTTCATCTCTCAGAACAAGAARAGACTGYCYAGTTTCAGAAGAAAGTKTTTGTTTCTGGCCATTTTGAGCCTGTAATCGAATATGTCAAATATTTAGGTTATCTCTTTTAGCGACTTCTCAGTTTGATTACAGCTTTCCTTGTCTCCCCTTAACAATGCCCCTTCCCCATGCAGAAATAAAGAGGCTTTATTSAAAACTGCAGAATCAATTACACTGTATAGAAAACCACTGTGCTATTTCACAGCTAACATATCAACATGACTATCTTTGAAACTGCTGAGACAACAGTAAAATTCAAAGGGATTCGGCTTKTTTTTTCCGTTCCTGTGAATATATCACTTCATTGAAAACTCKATTTTATTTTCATGTTTCCTTACAGTAGCAAGGGCACACAGGGATGTTATACACAATACACATAGACAAACATGGCACGAATGCACACAAACGCACACAGACACGGTAAGCATGGGGTACAGAATATTTATGCCCCTAGTAAATGTGCAGGTGCTAGTTAAGACCAGTTTATCTACAGCAGTACATTTGTTGACAGCACACCTGTTAGCCGATGAAAGGGTGTACATTAAATATTATCCCTCCACTACACCATGAATCTTATCTGATAGAATCACACTGCACACTGTAAATAATGTGAGCATATCTGTCTTAGCCACTGTGGTCGCTTTCTCAAGCTTTCTGCTTGTGTTCTGGCCTGTGCTGCTGTGTTCAGGCCYCTGTTGTTATTCTCTCTCTCTCCTCCACCAGTCACTGCGGTGCCAAGGCATGCAGAAATTCTGATGTGCTCATAATTAATGAGTGCTGTTGCATTCTGCTCCCCTTCCATATTCTGGCCTGTCAGCTTAGCTCTTGTATAATTATGTTAATGATAAGTGACACGGTTGTAACATATCASCACTCATAGATGAGCAATCGTTCACCACTGGCAAAGCCTCACGCTTCCTGCTCCTTTCCTCACTTCCTGCCAACATTTGGCGGCTGCAGCTATGGCAGGGTCTTCTAGGTTCTTTACACAAACATAAGTTAGCTAGAAGAACATACATACCCTGCTAATGTGAACATTAGACTTCTTTAGAATGTAAATAATTTGGAGTTCGTCCAACTTCAGCTCCTAAACTGTTGGTACTTTAACTTCCCCACCCCACTTCTCCAGCCTGTCCACCTGAATCTCTGTCAATATTGCATAAACGATTAAATATATAATGAGAGGCCTTTGTGCAACGCCCAGACCTCTGCCACCTGTCTGGAGGCCTTTCTATCCTCATCCTCAGCAGTGCAGAGATTGATTAACCCAGTCTGAACCCAATGCTGTAACTGTGGGGAAGCCTGGCCGGTTTCTCTGAATCAATTATTTGAAACATTTGGAGGATCGTTTTCTGGTTTTCCTGTTATTTTGTTGTTATTTTTAAGGCTGCAATCAATTCCTTAATTAATACGCAGATTCTTAATGACTCTTACCAGAGGAAGGTGTTGAATAAATGTTTTATTTAACTAGGCAAGTCAATTAAGAACAAATTCTTATTTACAGTGATGTCTTAGGAACAGTGGGTTAACTGCCTTGTTCAGGGGCAGAAGAACAGATATTTACATGATCAGCTCGGGGATTCGATCACTGGCCCAATGCTCTAACCACTAGGCTACCTGCCGCCCCAAAAGGGAGGGAGTTGACCTCCAAATGCTTGAGTAAGCAAACACTAAGACTAAGATAAAGCTATTTCTTATTCAAYAAATMGTGAATTTGATCACTCAGTTACAGCGCAGACAACTGCGTCATGGCCTCTACTGTGTGTCTTATGTGTGCCCTGACGAATTTGAAATCCATATGAGTTAATGACATACATTAGGAAAATCATTTTTTATGGCCACTCAGCAGTCTTTCGTGTTCCTTTGCTGTCCACAAGACATTCAGTTAGGTAAGTAATGTTCTGGTAAGGAATATAAGTACTCACTGCCAGGAGCATGTAAATAGATTACACAGTAGTCAGCCGGCCTTTTAGACCTAATGACTCAGAGTCATGTGTATGTGTCTAAGCATTGTATTACCGTAATGAATAATTTAATTGAGTCCTTCTGACAAAATATAGAGGACTTAATAAGACAGCTAATTGTACATTCATCGTTTAGGTTGAAGGCAACCTTTTCTCGCAATTCAAAAATAGATGTACTCTGCTCTGCTCATCACATCGTGGCGTGGGAGGCAGACAGACATTTGCATTAAACACCACAAGTACATATAAACAAAAGTCAACACACATTGACATTGTTTTTATTTCATGAAAGGACTTTAAATAAAAGTGCATTCTCATCATTGGTATACATCCAACTCATCTTATGCTGAGCATGTAGCCCTTCACAGTCTTTGGTTGCATTTGTAGCATGGCCTGCCTGCCCTTACGTTCCTCTTCTAGCCAAACCTCAGGAGATTCACTGGCAGCAGACTGCACACAATACCTCAGTCAGACAGTGCACAGTGCTGAGAGCCCCTCGCTATGACTTTCATTTGCATCACATACGGCAGGGCCTTTGTTTGCCAGCCCCACTCTGTGCCTAGCGATAAGCCCATGTAGCTAAAAACAGCGGGATTAGATGAGGCGTCTCCCGTGCGCAAGTATGAGGTCTCTCACCTGTTTGTTTGAGTGTTTGCTTGCTGTAAAATAAAGAACAAAAGACAGGGAAAGCCATTTTCCACTGATATTCAGTACCAGTCAAAGTTTGGCACACCTATCATTCAAGGTTTTTTTTATTTTTACTACACTGCTCAAAAAATAAAAGGAACGCTTAAACAACACAATGTAACTCCAAGTCAATCACACTTCTGTGAAATCAAACTGTCCACTTAGGAAGCAACACTGATTGACAATAATTTCAACTGCTGTTGTGCAAATGGAATAGACAAAAGGTGGAAATTTATAGGCAATTTAGCAACACCCCCAATAAAGGAGTGGTTCTGCAGGTGGTGACCACAGACCACTTTCTCAGTTCCTATGCTTCCTGGCTGATGTTTTGGTCATTTTGAATGCTGGCGGTGCTTTCACTCTAGTGGTAGCATGAGACGGAGTCTACAACCCACACAAGTGGCTCAGGTAGTGCAGCTCACCCAGGATGGCACATCAATGCGAGCTGTGGCAAGAAGGTTGCTGTGTCTGTCAGCGTAGTGTCCAGAGTATGGAGGCGCTACCAGGAGACAGGCCAGTACATCAGGAGACGTGGAGGAGGCCGTAGGAGGGCAACAACCCAGCAGCAGGACGCTACCGTCGCCTTTGAGCAGGAGGAGCACTGCCAGAGCCCTGCAAAATGACCTCCAGCAGGCCACAAATGTGCATGTGTCTGCTCAAACGGTCAGAAACAGACTCCATGAGGGTGGTATGAGGGCCGACGTCCACGGTGGGGTTGTGCTTACAGCCCAACACGGTGCAGGACGTTTGGCATTTGCAGAGAACAGACGAAGTTAGAATTCGCACAGGCGCCCGTGCTCTTCACAAGAATGAAAGCAGGTTACACTGAGCACATGACCACATGTGACAGAGTCTGGAGACGCTGTGGAGATCGTTCTGCTGCCTGCAACATCCTCCAGCATGACCGGTTTGGCGGTGGTCAGTCATGGTGTGGGGAGGCATTTCTTTGGGGGGCGCACAGCCCTCCATGTGCTCGCCAGAGGTAGCCTGACTGCCATTAGGTACCGAGATGAGATCCTCAGACCCCTTGTGAGACCATATGCTGGTGCGGTTGGCCCTGGGTTCTCCTAATGCAAGACAATGCTAGACCTCATGTGGCTGGAGTGTGTCAGCAGTTCCTGCAAGAGGAAGGCATTGATGCTATGGACTGGCCCGCCGTTCCCCAACCTGAATCCAATTGAGCACATCTGGGACATCATGTCTCGCTCCATCCACCAACGCCACGTTGCACCCCAGACTGTCCAGGAGTTGGGGATGCTTTAGTCAGGTCTGGGAGGAGATCCCTCAGGAGACATCCGCCACCTCATCAGTAGCATGCCAAGGCGTTGTAGGGAGGTCATACTGGCACGTGGAGGCCACACACACTACTGGGCCTCATTTTGACTTGTTTTAAGGACATTACATCAAAGTTGGATCAGCCTGTAGTGTGGTTTTCCACTTTAATTTTGAGTGTGACTCCAAATCCAGACCTCCATGGGTTGATAGATTTGGATTTACATTGATCATTTTTGTGTGATTTTGTTGTCAGCACATTCAACTATGTAAAGAAAAAAGTATTTAATAAGAATATTTCATTCATTCAGATCTAGGATGTGTTATTTTAGTGTTCCCTTTATTTTTTTGAGCAGTGTATTTTCTACATTGCAAAATAAAAGTGAAGACATCAAAATGATGAAATAACACATGGATTCATGTAATAACCCCAAAAAGTGTTAAACAAATCAAAATATATTTTAGATTTTAGATTCTTCAAAGTAGCCACCCTTTGTCTTGTTGACAGCTTTGCACACTCTTGGCATTCTCTCAACCAACTAAAAAGTCCCATTTTATTTCCAGTGTTGGAAAAATCCTGACATGCGGTATGAAAATTGCTGTGCTGAAATGTTCTACCCCCTTGCCTTCTATCGATGAGCATTCTGAGTGCGATAGCAATCCCTTTCTCCTTCAGTAATGCCAGAAGGAGAGAACTGCAGGTCGCCCTGTATCCAGTCGAAGGGAATTATGAAGTATTAGCGATTAATAACCTGGCTGATTGATTCTGGGTCACAGCAAGGGTTGTCAGTGCTTTTTGGATAGTCAGGTTGGCGGCCTTCCAGTATTGATTGGRGAGCAGGGAACAGAACAACAGAGGTGGATGAAGTTTCGCTGTGAGTGACAAAGCACTTCAATACCTGTCCTGTTGGGCCATTTATGATCCCATACCAATTGTCTGGTGCTAGTGGTGAGTCTGCGGGGTACTTTTATGTCAGCTGTAGTAAACAGAACAGCTAACTCTTTTTAAGTATCATTCATCCTTATAATACACAAGTATCTCTTTGATCAAGTCTTATCTCTTCCCCTGGAAATTACATTTTGGGTGGAAAGCCCTGACAGAGAGAGGGACAATGACGTGGAAGACAAATACTACACAGTGGATAATACAGCTTATGTTACATTCTGATTCAAATGGCTCATTGAGTGGGGGCTTTGGCAGGAAATGAAAGGCAGACTAGTCTTTCAGACTAAAAACTGATTGACGTTTGCTACTGCACCATAAACAGCATGGTGTAGCAAGACGAAGGCTCTAACAGAGACATGGACAGCCATCCCAGTTATTCACAGAGAGAGATCCATCAATATGGAGCTGTGGGACTGGGGATGGCAGAATGGATAAAGGAGGGGGGAAGAGAAGAGGAGAGAATGAGATCTCTACATGTAACAATACGACCCCAGTGACTGTTTGGATTCTTCACATCTTAAAAATCAATTCCTCTAAAAATTTGACTGGGCTGGCTGGAGCTGGTGTCTGACCACAACATCACACACCTATTAGTCATCTGGTCAACAGCCACCACTGTTTTCATGTCAATTACTCTAMTGCTGTTTTTCTCCCAGCTCTCAGGGTTATTTATTTACCCATTGAGACTCTATTAATCTGCTCAGCTGTTCATCGATCTCATCGGTGCATTCAGATGTTACATCTCACGTCTTTGGCTTCAAGAGCTATGATAACCAACAGTGTTGTTTACACCAAGCACTGTTCTAGGGCTGGCTGTGGAAACATTAATACTCTAAAAACCAATACTTGTTTGTACAGGTATCCTAATTACTCATAAATCAATTAAGGGGTGTTCCTCAAAAATCATACTTACATTAAAATATCATAGCTGGATCATCTTGTTTTCTAGGAGACTTATGTAAATAAACAGTGGGAAATGTTTTCTGCTGAGGATGTAGGTGGCAGSSTGMKCASSCTGCCACCTACATTTAGAATTCTGCATAGGTGTAGATAAACAAAGACTCCAGGAGAGTTATGCATAACCGTGAGCTAACATATCACTGATCCTCCAGTGGCATGCTCCTAAAAAAKCTTTTATTAAACCTGACATCGCACACATAAAGCATTGAGATGCTCAAGTGACAACAGTCCACCATTTTGATTAGAAAATGGGGTACAAAGATGGCAGCTATCCATGGGTTCAGACCTAACAACTTACCACACATGACCACATGGCATAAACAGCGTCTGATTTAAAGTTTTCTGTGAAAACTTTGGMATATAACCATCCATCACTTACGAATGTACACCTCTGTAGAGGGTTATGAGAGAGGGTCCCACGTCAGTGTATGTTGTGCGTTTATGGCTGTGTCAGGTTAGGGAGTACTGAATGTGTGAACAAGCTGCCCAGGGGACAATTAATTGGCCCTTTATAGATRGCCGAATGGCACTAAAGGCTCAGACACTGGGTGTGAACGGAAGATGAATCAGTTTAGTGCAGAACCAGACTTAGTTATTTAGTCAGTRTTGACATGGTTTTCTCTGTTGTTTCTAAATCTGCTGGGTGCTAGTGTTTTAGTCCTTATTTGAAGGAAAGGAGGCACTTTAAACACAGTGGGAATTTCAAAGTTTTGTTTGTGACCTTAAACCTTCTCCATGGAGGTAAAATGGAGCAAGTGAATGCATGATTTATTATTCCAGAAGGCCAATTTACTCAACATATTTCAAATGTTGAAATACACAATTTTTCTGATCCAGCATAAACAAGTTGTCTTGAGCTGATTTGTATAAATCCCTTAGTCCCACAGCTTTCTCAGTGCATTCCAAAAACATTATTTAATGATCTTTATTTCCATCTTCAGCAAACTGTCATTCAGAGCAACCTCATTAGCCATAGCATATTGTCACAACAGACATATTTGGGTCTGGATGTGGCAGGGACTGCAAATCGCCCCAAAATGTTTGCTGTAATGAACTTGACATGTCACAGGGGATAGGAAACCATGGTGAAAAATTTGGTTGAAACAACAATTGAAAATACAAACACTACAGAAAGGAACTCACAGATGAGCAAAAACTTTCTAGGRACACACTGAGAAAAAATCTTCCAAMTCGCAGTTAGATTGCACCGAGATCATCAGGTGATGAGTAAACGAAGGCACAGTTCAAAAGGAACACCTATGCTAGAATTCTATTCATTGACTACAGCTCAGCGTTTAACACCATAGTGCCCTCAAAGCTCATCACTAAGCTAACTTCACTAGGGGTAGGGTGCACTATTTTCACTTCCGGGTGAAAAGCGTGCCCAAAGTAAACTGCCTGCTACTCAGGCCCAGAAGCTAGGATATGCATATATTGGATATTGGATAGAAAACACTCTAAAGTTTCCAAAACGTTTAAAATAATGTCTGTGAGTATAACATAACTGATTTGGCAGGTGAAAAACATTTTTTATGTTTGTAGTTTTCTATTGAATGCCATTACAGTATCCATTGACTTAGAACTCAAATTGCACTTCCTATGGCTTCCACTAGATGTCAACAGTCTTTAGAAATTGTTTCAGGCTTGTACTCTGAAAAATGAGGGAATAAGAGCACTCTGAATGAGTGGACACTGCAGTGGCCCAGAGCATTTTCATGCGCACGACTGAGAGCGCACCTTTCTTGTTTACCTTTTATATTGACGGCGTTATTGTCCGGTGGAAATATTATTGATTACTATGACTAAAAACAACCTGAGGATTGATAATAAACATTGTTTGACATGTTTCTACGAACTTTACGGATAATATTTGGATTTTTCGTCTGCCTGTTGTGACTGCGTTTGAGCCTGTGGATTACTGAACAAAACGCGCAAACAAAACGGTTTTTGGATATAAACATGGACTTTATTGAACAAAACAAAKGTGAATGGGAGTCTTGTGAGTGCAACCATATGAAGATCATCAAATGTAAGTGATTAATTTTATCACTATTTCTGACTTTTGTAACTCCTCTACTRTACTGTTAGTAATGATTTGTCTGCTGGGCGCTGTTCTCAGATAATCGCATGATATGCTTTCGCCGTAAAGCCTTTTTAAAATCTGACACCGTGATTGGATTAACAAGAAGTTAATCTTTAAACCCATGTATAACACTTGTATGTTTAATMAATTTTTATAATGAGTATTTCTGTTTTTGAATTTGGCGCTCTGCAATTTCACTGGATGTTGGCCAGGTGGGACGCTAGCATCCTGTACCTCCTGTTCTCCCTGTTCATTCATGACTGCATGGCCAGGCACGACTTGAACACCATCATTAAGTGGTAGGCCTGATCACAGACAACGATGAGACAGCCTATAGGGAGGAGGTCGGGGAGACCTGACTATGTGGTGCAGGGACAACAACCTGTCCCTTAACGTGGTCAAGACAAAAGGAGATGATTGTGGACTACAGGAAAAGGAGGACAGAGCACGCCCCCATTCTCATCGACGGGCCTGTGGTGGAGCAGGTTGAGATCTTCAAGTTCCTTGGCGTCGACATCACCAACAAACTAACATGGTCCAAGCACACCAAGACAGTCACGAAGAGGCCAAAATAAAACCTATTCCCCCTCAGGAGACTGAAAGTATTTGGCATGGGTCCTCAGATCCTCAKAAGGTTCTACAGCTGCACCGTCGTTGTTCTAGCGTTCAGTACACTTTCCAAACTCACGACACGCGGGCAGGTCCAGCGGAAAGTACGGACGAAAAGTTAAAGTTATACTCTCTGTTCTTATGCAGCCCTATTACCCATTTAACTTCATATGGCTGCAGTCCCGTTAACGGATCGATATGACAACAGCCAGTCGAAGTGCAGGGCGCCAAATTAAAAAAACTGAAATCTCATAATTAAAATTCCTCAGACATTCATGTGTCTTATATCATTTTAAAGGTAATCTTGTTGTTAAT
>NC_036866.1:31835134-31845011 GCF_002910315.2 Salvelinus sp. IW2-2015
CTACAGTCCGTAAAAACATGACAAACGAAGAATTGAATAAATCTTTAGGATGTTTTTAACTTCTTAACCTTTCACGAGTATCAATCCCGGATCCGGGAGCACCCCCCACCCCCACACACTGATTGCATAGCTAGCATAGCGTCACAAGTAACTTGTAGCATCTAAATATCATTAAATCACAGTCCAAGACACCAGATGAAAGATACAGGTCTTGTGATAAAGCCACCATTTCAGATTTTTAAAATGTTTTACAGGGAAGACAAATATGTAATCTATTAGCTAACCACGTTAGCAAGGAGAGGATTTTTTCACTCCCAACAGTTTTTCCCTGCGTCAGTAGCTATCACTAATTCGACTAAATAAAAATATATATAGCCACTAACCAAGAAACAATTCATAAGATGACAGTCTGATAACATATTTATGGTATTGCATAGTTTTTTTTTGAAAATGTGCATTTTTCAGGTATAAATCACAGTTCTACATTGCAGCTGCATTCTGAAAAGGTGCCGACCGCAGCCAGAATAATTACAGAGACCAACGTCATATAACTAATTACTCATTTTAAAACATTTCAGAAAAATACACAGCGTAAGATATTGAAAGCCCAACATCTGGAATCCAAACAATATTTCAGATTTATAAAAAATTTTATAACGAAAACAAAATGTGCGCTAAATTAGCATAGCTATACCAGCAGATTCGGCTGGGCGCCCACGGCAAGATCACATGCACAACAGATATGATATAACATCGTAAATTGGGTCTTACTATGGCTGCTCTTTCATCAGAATGTTGATCAAAGTGTCCATTGTCAAGATGAGTTGTTGGTTGCGTTCAGAGTCGTTCTTTTCCTCTCCATTTAGCACAGGTACCGGTGGAGTGGCACGTATTTCTCAAACGATACTAAAATCTACCAACTGAACACCGCAAAACTCCCTAAAAAATTCAAATAATCTGATTAAACTATATTGAAAAAACATACATTACGATGATCTGGTCACATGTATCAAACAAACTTCGACACGGAGATAATAATGGCCGCACAACACAAGAAAAACGTAGCTCTAATTCCATCCAATCGAGAACCGGAAGTTGTCGGTCATGCCAAAGATTTTGCTCTCATTTCACGTCAGTCCCAGATAGACAAGAAATTTTTCCTCTGACGTCCTCTAGACACCCAGAGGAAGGCCAGTGAGTTGTGTTTCGGGTCATAGGAGGCATGACCATATATAGGAATCCCACCAAGGTGTCCGATTTCAAATAGGCTTTTCAGCGAAAGCACTACAAACGATTATGTTAGGTCACCACAAAACCACAATAACCACAGCCATTTTTTCCAGCTAAAGATAGCTTTCACAAAAAACAGAATAGAGATAAAATGAATCACTAACCTTCGATTATTTTCATCAGATGACACTCATAGGACTTCATGTTACACAATACAAGCATGTTTTGTTTGATTAAGTTTATATTTATATCAAAAAATCTGAGTTTACATTGAGGCGTTAGATTCACTAGTTGCAAAAACATCAAGTGACTTTGCATAGCCACATCGTTTCAACAGAAATACTCAACATAAATAGAAATGATAATACAAGTAATACACATAGAATTATAGATATACCTCTCCTTAATGCAACCGCTGTGTCAGATTTTTACGGAAATATAAACCATGCAATGACGGAGCTCAGATGATTAGCCAAATTAGCCACCATGTTGGACTCTACAGAAACCAGAAAATACATGATAAATGTTTCCTTAACTTTGATGAATTCATCAGAATGCAGTCCTAGGAATCCCAGGTCCACAATAAATGCTTGATTTGTTCGATAATGTCCGTTATTTATGTCAAATTAGCTACTTTCGAATTGTTTACCAAACACCCTAACCAAAGTCTCAAAGCTCGACCACTATAACGTGACGAAATGTCCAAACGTTCCGTTACAGTCAGTAGAAACATGTCAAACGATGTACTGAATCAATCTTTAGAATGTTGTTAACATACATCTTGAATAACGTTCCAACCGGAGAATTACATCCACTTCAATTGAGAGATGGAACGGAGCTCACTCTCACGTGAACGCGCCAGTTCAATGCGTGGGCACCTCATGGCAGTGATTACTCATTCCTGTCTCCTTCGAACCCCCTTCAAATTAGAGTCATCAGACTAAGTTCTATTGACTGTTGACATCTTGTGGAAGCCGTAGCCGTAGGAAAACCCATCCATATCTCTCTGTATTTTCATAGAGAGCTTGGTTGAAAATATGGCATCCCCAGAAAAAATCCAAACAGGAAGTGGAACTTCTCAGGTTTTTGCCTGCCATATGAGTTCTGTTGATCTCACAGACATAATTCAAACAGTTTTAGAAATTTTAGAGTGTTTTCTATCCAATACTAATAATAATATGCATATATTAGCAACTGAGACTGAGGCGCTGGCCGTTTACAATGGGCACCTTTTCATCCAAGCTACTCAATACTGCCCCTGCAGCCATAAGAAGTTAAAGGGATATCAACCAGATTCCTTTTTCTATGGCTTCCCTAAGGTGTCAACAGCCATTAGACATAGTTTCAGGCTTTTATTTTGAAAAATTTGCGAGAACGATCACATTGCGTATGTGGATAGGTGGGGCCTCTCAGAATGAGTTGTGCGCAACAGAGAAAGGCGGCCATTGTTACTCCCGGTCCTAGTGAAAAACCAACACTCCCGGTTGATATATTATCGAATAGATATTTGAAAAACAACCTGAGGATTGATTATAAAAAAACGTTTGACATGTTTCTGTGGACATTATGGATATTATCTGGAAATGTTGTCGTGAACGCTTTTTCCTGTGGATTTCTCAGCATAACGCGCGAAACGAACGGAGGTATTTGGATATAAAAATATCTTTATGGAACAAAAGGAACATTTGTTGTCTAACTGGGAGTCTCGTGAGTGAAAACATCCAAAGATCATCAAAGGTAAACGATTAATTTGATTGCTTTTCTGATTTTCGTGACCAAGTTACCTGATGCTAAGTGTACTTAATGGATTTGTCGAGCGATCGATAAACTTACACAACCGCTTGTATTGCTTTCGCTGTAAAGCATAATTTCAAAATCTGAGACGACAGGTGGATTAACAAAAGGCTAAGCTGTTTTTTGCAATACTGCACTTGTGATTCATGAATATGAATATTTTCTAGTAATATTATTGTCTGTGGCGCTATGCTATTCAGCGTTGCTGATGACAATTATCCCGGATCCGGGATGGGTGGTTCAGAAAGGTTAACATAATTCTTCAATAATGTTCCAACCGGAGTATTCCTGTGTCTTCAGAATTGCTATGGAACAGAGCTCGCTCTCACGTGAACGCTCATGGGCAGAGCGATCCAATCACTTCATGGCAGACCTGACTCATTCCTCTCTCCTTCAGCCCCACTAAACAGTAGAGGCATCAGACAAGGTTCTAACGACTGTTGACATCTAGTGGAAGGCTTAGGAAGTGCAACATTACCAATATCCCACTGTATCTTCAATAGGAGKTGAGTTGAAAATCYATCAACCTCATATTTCTCACTTCCTAGATGGATTTTTTCTCAGGTTGATGAGTCCCTGATGAGTTCTGCTATACTCACAGACATCATTCAAARAGTTTTAGACACTTKAGAGTGTTTTTTATCCAAATCTGCTAATAATATGCATATTCTAGCTTTTTTGGCTTTGTAGCAGGCCGTTTACTCTGGGCATGCTTTTCATCCGGACGTGAAAATACTGCCCCCTACCCCAAAGAAGTTAAACAGCCATCACTAACATGGAGATGCTGCTGCCAATATACAGACTCAAATCTCTGACCACTTAATAACGGCGCTTTAATCATGTTTACATATCCTACATTACTCATCTCATATGTATGTACTGTATTCTATACCATCTACTGCATCTTGCCTATGCCGCACATCATCGCTCATCCATATATTCATATGTACATATTCTATTCATCCCTTTACATTTGTGTGTATTTGGGTGTAACAAAATTAAATCAAATCAAATTTTATTAGTGGCGTGTCTTTGGCTATGCCGGATTAAGTGATATGACATGCTATTCTGTAAAATCATTTGTCTGTAATTAATATTACCTGATTAAGATGTCGTGTCTTTGGCTATGCCGGATTAAGTGATATGACATGCTATTCTATAAAATCCTTTCTCTGTAATTAATATTACCTAATTGAACTAATAATGTAAATGTAATTAACTAGAAAGTCGGTGGGCACCACAAAATAATATTTATAGAGCAGTTATCTCCTGAATAAACTCTTAAAGACCTAGTAATATTTTACATCAATAGCAGTCAATATTAATCGTCAACCTTATTTCAGTCCCATCTGAAAGTTGTAAATTCTTGGTTATTTTCACGAACCCTGGCTAACAAGTTGAATCAGCAATACCAAATTGGGTTTAATTATGTATTTACTAAATACCTAACTAATCACACAGAATAACATATACACAGAATGAATCATACCTTGATTACAAATTATGTCATAAAGGAAAATGTCCCTAGCGGACGGAACAGATATGACAGCTGGTTACACAAAGGAAAGGGGGTTGGGTTTGAGTGAAAGAGCGGGAAGACTGAGGAACAAAGGGAGAAGCTGTGCTATCGTAAATACAATATCCTATGCATTCTAAATTACCGCCCATTTGGAAAAGGAAAATGCAATAAATATTTACTCTGAGTTGCGCTTCAATAGGTTGGTGGTAGATGGAAGGCTGTGGTGCACAACAGAGTCCTTTGTCCTTTGAAGATTGTCTCTGGTGGTGAWCGGGAAACGTTGTAGTGTCGTCGTTGTGTGGTAGACMGGATACTCGGTCTGTCCTCTCCTAGCCCACGTTTACAGCGGCCGCTGCCAACTCAACGGCTAGGAGGTATCACTTCTGTAGTGAATAAGAGTTCAAAGTTCATACCATTCGCATCCAAAGCTCACGCTGAGGTTYGCTTCGTTCTGTAGTTATTATCTGAATCCTTCTGACATCGGACCGTCGTCCTAATGTACCCGGAACWGGAGGTTACATTTTCGTCAAGMGCTTATATAGTGGAGGGAGAGAAGGGTGTGTTTCATAGTTTGTAACCCATGTCTCTTCACAGGGGCGGGCCACTGATTGAGCAGAGCTCTAATCTTATGAAAACCCAATTCTCTCATTTMSWKYRTWYYAWMKRAWWWWWWCWTTTKARKWWTWSWRWAATWMWWWWWMRWWWWWWYRWSKACAARWKRWRSWMYWMKKWRMMYWAACTATAATGTGTAGACTTTCCCAGATACAGTTTATGTCGTCCTGTCATCAGTCATAATGTCTCAGATGACAACCGAACTTACATCATATTCATTATGTTCCAACGCATATTTTCAACTGGGTATATTACCAAAATATGGTTCCTTTCCCTCCACTTGTTTGATGTTCCCAGACTCTCTATGTGTAATGTGGTTTCTGAGTGAGAGTGAAAACAAAATCAATGGGGGCCCCCAATCGGTAATGCGACCATGACCACTGCAGGTTTAGATGTCTGGCTGGACTAACTTACACATAAAAATATGTTTAGCCTACGTGGGCTAATTAAGCGAGTGTCAGTGACTGACGTAAAAAGATAGAAACTGCTTGCACCTAAATCTATCAAAAATAGAGAGCTTTACCGACCATGAGTGGTCTTGTTGCACTACATGTAATGAGGTCATGGAGAAGTGGTCCTTATGATGTAGATGAACCTGCTCATTCCTGTTTAATTCAGGATTTTAGATAAAAAGTCACCAAATCTTAAGACATATATTTTTTAGGAATAACAGTTTTGAGAGAAATATTATTTAGAGCCAGAGAGTATGTGGTTTCTGTAACGGGTGCTCTCCTCCTCTTCGTCTGAAGAGGAGAAGCGAGAAGGGTCGGACCAACACGCAGCGTTGTAATCCATAATGATTTATTAACAGAACGATGAAACACGATAACAGCTCTGACGGTGCTTGGCAGACGGGCAGCGCAGGCGGCGCTTGGCAGACGGACAGCTCAGATGGCGTTGGGCAGACGGGCAGTTCAGGCGCCGCTGGGCAGACGGCAGACTCTGGCCYGCTGAGGCGCACTGTAGGCCTGGTGCGTGGTACCGGAACTGGAGGTACCGGGCTAAGGACACGCACCATCAGGCTAGTGCGGGGAACAGCAACAGGACGCACAGGAGGCTTGGTGCGTGGTGTAGGCACTGGTGGTAATGGGCTGGAGACACGCACCACAGGGCTAGTGCGTGGAGGAGGGACAGGGCTCTGGAGACGCACAGGAGGCTTGGTGCGTGGTGCCGGAACTGGTGGTACCGGGCTGAAGACACGCARCARAGGGCTAGTGCGTGGAGGAGGAACAGGGCTCTGGAGARGCACAGGAAGCCTGGTGCGTGGTGTAAGCACTGGTGGTACTGGGCTGGGGCGGGGAGGTGGCGCCGGAAATWCCGGACCGTGCAGGCYTACTGGCTCCCTTGAGCACTGAGCCTGCCCAACCTTACCTGGTTGTATGCTCCCCGTCGCCCGACCAGTGCYGGGAGGTGGAATAACCCGCACCGGGCTATGTAGGCGAACCGGGGAGACCATGCGTAAGGCTGGTGCCATGTATGCCGGCCCGAGGAGACGCACTGGAGACCAGACGCGTTGAGCCGGCTTCATGGCACCTGGCTCAATGCCCAATCTAGCCCTGCCAGTGCGGGGAGGTGGAATAACCCGCACCGGGCTATGAACACGTACAGGAGACACCATGCGCTCTACTGCGTAACACGGTGTCTGCCCGTACTCTCGCTCTCCACGGTAAGTACAGGGAGTATGCGCAGGTCTCCTACCTGACTTCACCACACTCCCTTTTACCCCCCCCCCAATAAATTTTTGGGCTTGACTCACAGGCTTCCGTGCTAACCGCGTACCCTCATATCGCCGGTTCCTCTCTCCGGTTGCCTCTGCTCTTCTAATTGCCTCCAGCTGTTCCCATGGGAGGCGATCTCTACCAGCCAGGATCTCCTCCCATGTGTAGCAACCCTTGCCGTCCAAAACATCCTCCCATGTCCATTCCTCCTTCGTGCGCTGTTGCTTTCCTTTTCCCCGCTGCTTGATCCTTTGTTGGTGGGTGATTCTGTAACGAATGCTCTCCTCCTCTTCGTCTGAAGAGGAGAAGCGAGAAGGGTCGGACCAATACGCAGCGTTGTAATCCATAATGATTTATTAACAGAACGATGAAACACGATAACACTTGAAAAGATACAAAATAACAAAACGACGTAGACTGACCTAAAATATGTGAACTTACATAAACACGAAGAACGCACGAACAGGAACAGACTACACAAACGAAACAGTCCCGTGTGGTAACACATACAGACACGAGATACAATCACCCACAAACAAACAGTGAGAACATCCTACCTTAATATGGTTCTCAATCAGAGGAAATGTCAAACACCTGCCTCTAATTGAGAACCATATCAGGCAACCCATTTAAACAAACATAGAAACACATAACATAGAATGCCCACCCCAACTCACGCCCTGACCAACTAAACARATACAAAAATAAGAGAAAACAGGTCAGGAACGTGACAGTTTCTGGAGAGTGGAGAGTTTGAAATTGGGATCCTTTGCTCTGGACAAGGGCATTTCTATGAAAATGAATAGTATTGAAAATGCAAATCATTCCCCTTATAATGTTTACCAAAATMTTATTTTTAAGCTCAAATAATGCAACAACATATTTATTTTCAACTTTAAAATAAAGTTTCCTTGCCGTACAATGATTGTCCCGACTTTCAAGAATCCCTAGCCTATCATCAGCTAAAATAACTGGTCTACTATATATAGCTACAGATTAAATGAGCATAATAATATAACATCACACACAGCCAGAATCAAAACTGTTAAAACATTTTTTAAATGATGCTGTTCATCCAGGTAAACAGGAGCCATTTTCATTCTCGGGCTCAGTTCGAGTGGAGCTACAGTAGTGCGGGATCAGCACACTAGCTGAGAGCACTGGTTGTCTCCTTGGTGGTATTTTTTTTTTACGTTGCTTGAAAAATTTAGTGGATGGTACATTTTCTGGGCTCAKCCCAACAATAAATAAACACATCACTGCAGTCTGTTCCTCTACAGTGTTGAAGCCAATTCAATTACGGGCAGGCTTATCCACTTGAGCTGTGTGTAGCTGTTGCCCCATGTGGCAGGGGTGAACCCCATGGAGTATTGAGCACGTTTTGGTTGGCATTCTCTCAAGAAGAGGTAGGGGTTGGGTGTGGGGACAAAGTATCCGGGGCTATACCATCTAAACAAGCCAAAACAGTTAACACATTGCACAGCACTACGCTATTGTGCAAGTTTAGGATCTTTCAGTGTAATTCATCTGTATTGCTATGGGTGAAAGCAGTTTCTTACATAGGGGACACTTGTTTAATCTTGATCAAGAGGGGTAAAAAAAATCTGAATAATTGACGAGAGATAGGTTATAGAATAAAAACAAAATGTATGCTGACATAAATGATCAACGATCTGCCATCGTATCAAAACTATGATATCACCTACACGTGGACTTTTCTGGACATTTGTATGCTACTGCTGCTGAAATAAGTYGAAAAACAGAAGTCAATGCGAGACACACAACCATTATCTAAGTTAGCATTTCACTGTAAGGTCTACACCTGTTGTATTCGGTACATGGGACTAATACAATTTGTTTTGATTTTARTTMATTTATCTCAATGGGTCAAAGAAGGAGGTGGGGATCTATGTAGTATAAACAATAGTTAATGATTAATGAGCCCGGTACTGTGGATGTCCTCAAAAGTCTTTAGTGAGACAATTAATCCCCAGATCCACCAGCACATTATCTAATATACTGTCTGCTGCTATCTCACACGTTAAAACAAAAATAAACACAGAAGCACTGTATCATAATCGTGTTCAGGGTGATGGAAAGATGGGGAGGKGGCAAGGAGTGAAAGGCATGTCAGTGCAGGACATTGTATCTGGCAGCAGTGTATATGAAATAGATTTGATTTATTTAATTCATGCTTGCAGTCAACAAGACTGAATTATGCAAAATGCACCGTTATATTTAGACAATAGAATGGTTTGGCATTTTGCATACCTTCATGTATAAATCATGYCCCCTTGACAAAAAGGAAACTGAAAAAACAGACATCTCCACACAGTGTCATTAACCTCTCTCTAGTCTACACTCTTAGAAAAAAGTGTTCCAAAAGGGTTCTTTGGCTGTCCCCATAGAATAACTATTTTTGGTTCCAGGTAGAACCCTTTTAGGTTCCATATAGAAATCTCTGTGGAAATGGTTGTACATGGAATCCAGAAGGGTTCTACCTGGAACCAAAAAAGGTTTCTTCAAAGGGTTATCCTATGGGGACAACTGTAGAACCCTTTTCGGTTCTAGATAGCACCATTTTTCTAAGAGTGTATCATCCCTTGGCTATGAAGAGGTCAAAACAACACCGCCTCTACTTCCCCACGATCCTGCTGTAGAAAATACCACAAATCCAGGTCTTTAAAGGGATCTACAGGGAGGTTGAGAGCCAACACAAACTCAGGCATCTGAGTGCAGCGATCGCTCTCCGAATCCTCCCCTGATGCAGGATGAATGCAAGGTCAAGTGTATTACGTTGACATTTCCGTTCATCATGTACTCTCCATAGGCCTTAAACAAGAGTTTTCCATTAGATTACCCTCTTTATTTCTTCGTAGTTAGATTGATTTAGAAGTCTTATTTCTTCGTAGTTAGATTGATTTAGAAGTCTTATTTCTTCTTAGTTAGATTGATTTAGAAGTCTTATTTCTTCTTAGTTAGATTGATTTAGAAGTCTTATTTC
>NC_036866.1:31845016-31865806 GCF_002910315.2 Salvelinus sp. IW2-2015
TGATTTAGAAGTCTTATTTCTTCTTAGTTAGATTGATTTAAAGTCTTAGTTCATCTTAGTTAGATTGATTTAGAAGTCTTAGTTCATCTTAGTTAGATTGATTTAGAAGTCTTGCATATGTGCTTGTGTATGCACCTTATGATCTCTCTCTCTTTTACACAATCACAGGAAATAATGGACCCAGCTACTGATATGACATTAAAGGGTACAGTATGGCTTACTGAATTATAATAGATGTGTTCAACTGGTACAGGAAAACAAAAAGTGTAGTGTAGTGTTATACTACTAATTAATATTAAGTTAAATCAGGTATAGGCCTACAGTTCTTTCACCAATGAGAAAAGTTCCATGGCTGAGGGTTAGCTGTAAATGAGCACTGCATATATTGCTTTTATCTACTGTACTGAGTTACTGTTGCTCCAAGTAGCTACGGAATGAGATGGATCAATATTGAACCCTGCAGAATCTGAGTGTGCGCTATAGAACAAGCACTAACACATCAGGCTGGCATATCTAAATTCCAGGGTGGTTTATTGTCTGTGAAGGACACATTTGTACAATGGACCGTGCTAAATTCAATCACTTCCACTGCTTAGTGTTGGAACCTGTGATGAGCTGTAGTGTCTGAAGTGGTGCAGAGTCTGAGTCAAGGAAATAAACTATTGGTTGACCAGGCATTGACCTTCCGTTGAATTGTGTTACTTTTACTTCATTTGTCTAACTGAAGTGAAGGGGAGCTCAGTGTTTGAATAGATACATTTTACTGACAAGTGTGAGAAGAGATCAGCTGGTGCCATAACATCAGGGCAGATTGGCTCCAGTTGACATAAAYAGGAGAAACAGACTATAATTGAATACATGGAGAGGCAGGAATGGGATTTTAAATGATTATTGAAGTTAAAAAATGAGAGAGGAGTTCATAAAGTAGCACAAAGAACAGTCCATTGAAGAAGCATTAATAATGCATATTGTGCCTCACCATTCTGAATACTTCCCAAATGTCATGTTTAAGGCCTTCCTGTTCTCTGTATAGAGATTGTTGTTATAACATCAACATACTGAAGATGCGGTGCAGTTATGCATCCCATGGTAATGTTGCTATACCTATTTTATATCGGATGATAGGGAGGATCTGTTTAGGTATCTTGTCGCATACCAAAAGGTTTATGTTATTCATCAGTGTCAGGATCCATTGACAGAGAGGASCAAAGTGCATGAGGCCAGTGGTGTAGTGCTGATTCAGAAACAGACCAGACTAGCCATGACCTGTCAAATCTCTAATCTTGAGTCAAGGTTTATTACCCGGGTAAAAGCAAATGGCGTATTGATGGAATGTTACATATTCTGCAGGCATTCAAGGTTAACAGTCTGAATTAAAACTTTCAGTCAAATAGTCTTTTGATTAGTGTTTCCCACACCACTTGTGACCTGGGCATGGGCTGTATCTGACAGCTGTTTGGAGAGTGTACCTCCTGAATGCTAAAATAATTAAATTGATAATCTAAAAACTGCTGAAGAGTGGGACTGTTTTGCATCCTTTTTTCATTCCACTAGTTCAAATGTAAATCACCCTTATCCCCCAGCAGCCCTCAGATATTGTGTCAATGACCCTTACAGAGATGGAATTGTCAGTAATATCTTAAGCTAGCCATTTGCCATAATAAATCAAATCAAACTGTATTTGTCACATGCGCCGAATGYGGTACTTGTACTGAGTCAACGTGCAGGGGTACAGGTTAGTCAAGGTAATTTGTACATGTAGGTAGGGGTGAAGTGACTATGCATAAATAATAAACAGCGAGAAGCAGCAGTTTAAAAAACAAATGGAGGTGTAGTGTCAATGTAAATAATCCGGTGGCCATTTGATTAATTGTTCAGCAGTCTTATGGCTTGCGGGTAGAAGCTTTTAAGAAGCCTTTTGGTACTAGTCTTGGCACTCCGGTACCACTTGCCATCCAGTAGCAGAGAAAACAGTCTATTTATTTAACCAGGTAAGTTGACTGAGAACATATTCTCATTTACAGCAARAACCTTGGAAATAGTTACATGGGAGAGGAGATGAATGAGCCATTTGTAAACTGGGGATGATTAGGTGGCTATGATGGTACAGAGGCCAGATTGGGAATTTAGCCAGGACACCAGGGTTAACACCCCTACATTAAGTGCCATGGGATCTTTATGTCCGCAGAGAGTCAGGACACCCGTTAAACGTACCATCCAAAAGACGTTATCCTACACAGGGCAATGTCCCCAATCACTGCCCTGGGATAWTTTTTTTAGACCAGAGGAAGGGTGCCTCCTACTGGCTCTCCAACACCACTTCCAGCAGCATCTGGTCTCCCATCCAGGGACTGACCAGGACCAATGCTGCTTAGCTTCAGAAGCAAGCCAGCAGCGAGATGCAGGGTGGTATGCTGCTGGATATGACTTTGGTGACTGGAGTCTTTGACAATTTTTTGGGCTCTAGCCTCGGCAGCTACATGTTTTGACAAATCAATGGCACCAAGGTTTTTAATTACACTTTCATTTATTAACAAGTTTCTCACAGCTCCTTTGTGTGATTTAATTATTGACACTTGGATGTGCAACCCAATTGAATGGCTTTAATCTTGATAGTGGATTATTAAAAAAAAATGTGCTACAAGCTTCAATAAACAATTACAAAACATGGCGTAGCAGCAGAGCGACATTACCATTTTGACCTCTTGGATTTTGATTAATGACTATGGCAATTTGAATGACTKTGGCTGAACATGACAATCCCATATGTACAGTGGCTTGCGAAAGTACTCACCCCCCTTGGCATTTTTCCTATTTTGTTGCCTTACAACCTGMAATTAAAATAGATTTTTGGGGGGTTTGTATCATTTGATTTACACAACATGCCTACTACTTTGAAGATGCAAAATATGTTGTTGTTGGCGAACAAACAAGAAATAGGACCAAAAAATTTAAAACTTGAGCGTGCATAACTATCCCCCCCCCCCAAAGTCAATATACTTTGTAGACCACCTTTTGCAGCAATTACAGCTGCAAGCCTCTTGGGGTACTGCTGCAGCTCCATCAAGATGGATGGGTTCCACTGGTGTACAGCAATCTTTAAGTCATACCACAGATTCTCAATTGGATTGAGGTCTGGGCTGTGACTAGGCCATTCTAAGACATTTAAAGGTTTCCCCTTAAAGCACTTGAGTGTTGCTTTAGCAGTATGCTTAGGGTTATTGTCCTGCTGGAATGTGAACCTCTGTCCCAGTCTCAAAGGGGATTTTGAGATTGTAATTTCATTACAAATCAAAAACGTCTAACACCTCATTGTGATCTCTACAGCACTGTTGACTGGTCGTCATTGARCTTGCGTAGGCTTAAACACTTGTATACACTGAATTCTAAGGCTATATTGGGTAAAATGCAATTTTATCTCTGTTCTTTTTTAGTCAGGTCGGTAAATTAAAAATCAATTACGGTCCCATTCTCATTTGCTTCTAACAGTACCAAAAATTATAACAGATCATGGTAMAAATAGTTTTAGTTACTTAGCTCCGTGGTCCTGGAATTCTCTCCTGAACATTTWAAAATTTGATGATCTAGTTTTGTTGGTGGAGTTTAAAGACTTGATCGATGTATATGTCATGGAAGAGTGTAATTGTCTTTAAGACAGCTGTTTTTAGTCAAGACTTTCGTGTTTTTTATGTAAAATYTTTTTGTTGTACAGTACTGTAAGTGTGTTTATAGTTTAGTTTAATGTTGTGTAGTGTATGTAAGTTGTTTTTGTCTGAAACGTTGTTTCTCCTGCTGCTTTTGGACCAGGTCTCTCTTGGAAAAGKGATGTTATCTCAATGAGAAAAACCTGTATAAATAAAGGATTATTTTTTTTTTTTAAATCTATGGAAGACTGAACCAGGTTTCCCTCAAGAATTTCCCTGTATTTAGCGCCATCCATCATTCCTTCAATTCTGACCAGTTTCCCAGTCTGACCAGTTTCCCATGATGCTGCCACCACCATGCTTCACTATGGGGATGYMGTTCTCGGGGTGATGAGAGGTTTTGGGTTTGCGCCAGACATTACATTTTCTTTGATGGCCAAAAAACTATATTTTAGTTTAATCTGACCAGAGTACCTTCTTCCATATGTTTGGGGAGTCTCCCACATGCCTTTTGGCGAACACGAAACATGTTTGCTTATTTTTTTATTTAAGAAATGTTTTTTTTTTTCTGGTCACTCTTCCGTAAAGCCCATCTCTGTGGAGTGTACTGCTTAATGTGGTCATATGGACAGATACTCCAATCTCCTCTGTGGAGCTTTGTAGCTCCTTCAGGGTTATCTTTGGTCTCTTTGTTGCCTCTCTGATTAATGCCGTCCTTGCCTGGTCCGTTAGTTTTGGTCGGCGGCCCTCTCTTGGCAGGTTTGTTGTGGTGCCATATTCTTTCAATTTTTTAATGATGGATTTAATGATGCTCCGTGGGATGTTCAAAGTTTCGGATGTTTTTATAACACAACCCTGACCTGTACTTCTCCACAATTTTGTGAATACATATGCAGGCACCACTTTTAGGTAGTTTTTTATTACATTTTCTGAAACAAGTTATTTTTTTCATTTCAATTCACCAATTTTGACTACTTTGTGTATGCCCATTACATGAAATCCAAATAAAAATCTATTACAGTTTGTAATACAACCAAATAGGAAAAATGCCAAGGGGGATGAATACTTTTGCAAGGCACTGTAATACCATATATTAGAAACACTAGGGTCAACAGCAAAGGCTGTAGTAAACATATGTTGATTTGCATTGCAGCAAACAATTGTGTTGCATTCAAACTTCAAAGAAACCACATTCATKATTTAATTGTTGCTGTTTGGTTGAATTCTCTAATATGCCATCCACGTAATTAGTTAAACTTTTACGTTAATGTATACTAAAGTACCCTGGGTTGGTTTAGCCAATAAGAAGCCTTGTTAAGCTTTTGGGCCAATCCCATGAACTCTGGAATAACTGTTATGAGGAAAACTTTTGAGTTGCTCGGACTCGTGATGCTGCTCGAAATGTGAGGAGAAGAGAGACGACTGTTACGCACGCCTCTGTGAAGAGGGAACGCAACACCCTGCTACAACTCAACTCTCCGTGAAGCGAAAGAGGTATGGACTGTAGGTGCGAGTAAGCATGACAAAAAGGCAGAATTGACCGTTTACTAGGATTTTATTCCTTACACGGTAATATGGGCGGAACCAAAGCAAAGAAAGTAAATATCAAAGCTCCCCCTCTCCTATCTAACCTGCCTACCCACTACTTACCTAACTTAGCACCACCTGGTGCCCTAACCAAAATACAGGGGGTGGTCCGCCCAGGTCTTACCTAGTGTGCCTAGACATGGAATATACTACGGGTATATGTATGCCCGCAGGCCTCTTGCCTAAGCACTCCCTAGGTGCCTTCCCCTTCCCCCCTGGGAACAAATGAAACAGAATATCAAACAATACTCAAACAAACTAATAAACAAAGGACATCAAATAAGCTTAGTTGAGCAACAATCTCCCACGGAACATACCAACTGCTCCCAGCAACAACTAACACAGTACATACCAACGACCAACATGCTATAACCCTCAGCCATCAACCTTCTCTCTCAGCAATGATCTAAGCCTCTGCCTCTCTCTCTCTCTCTCTCTCTCTCTCTCTCTCTCTCTCTCTCTCCTCGCTCTCGCTCTCGCTCTCCGCTCTCGCTCTCGCTCTCGCTCTCGCTCTCGCTCTCTCTCTCTCTCCTCTCTCTCTCTCTCTCTCTCTCTCTCTCTCTCTCTCTCCTCTCTCTCTCTCTCTCTCTCTTCTCTCTCTCTCTCTCTCTCTCTCTCTCTCTCTCTCTCTCTCTCTCTCTCTCTCTCTCTCTCTCTCTCTCTCTCTCTCTCTCTCTCTCTAAAACATACCGTTTGTAATAACAAAAACCAACGCATCCCCAGTTAGTAAACGCGTGATAGAGCGTCAGCAACCACATTCGCTGAGCCCTTCACATAAGGCGATCTGTACATTATATCCTTGTACAATCAGAGCCCCCCGCATAAGGCGGCGGTTCTGATTGTACATTTATTTCAAGAACACCAATGTATTATGGTCCGTGAAGACCATTACAGGCAAGGCACTGGATCCCACATATACTTCAAAGAACTGTAAGGCTAGCAATAAAGCCAGCGTCTCTTGTTCAATTGTGGAGTACCTTGACTGACACGAGTTGAATTTACGGGAGAAGAAACTGACGGGCCGATCCACTCCATCTTCATCTTCCTGTAAGAGAACCGCACCCACCCCCACTATACTAGCGCCAACCTCCAACTTAAAAGGTTTGTCAAAGTTGGGGGCGGCAAGCACTGGGGCACTACAAAGTAGCGCTTTAGCGGACTCAAAAGCATGATTACAGTCCTTGGACCACTTAAATGGTACCTTGGGACTAAGCAGAGATGAAAGGGGGGCTACTACCGTCGAGAAATTCTTACAGAATGTACGATAGTACCCTACCATCCCTAGGAATCTGCGCAACTGGCGGCGAGTTGTGGGAGCAGGAAAAGCAACAATTGCTTCCACTTTGCCAGATACTGGGCYCACTTGATCTCGTCCCACTTGTTTCCCTAAGTAAGTCACCGTAGCCTTCCCAAATTCACACTTGACCAAATTGAGGGTTAAAGCAGCATTCTCCAACCGCTGTAACACACTTTTCAAAGTGGAGAGATGATCAGACCAAGTAGACGAATGTATCACCACATCGTCAAGGTATGCAGTACAATTTGGCACATCTGCAAACACAATGTTAACTACACGCTGAAATGTAGCAGGTGCATTACACATGCCAAAGGGCATCACAGTGTATTGTACAAAGTTATCAGGCGTAACAAAAGCCGATATGTCAGAAGCTCGAGAGGTCAGAGGCACCTGCCAATAACCTTTTAACAAATCTAACTTACTAWCGTAAGCAGCAGAGCCAATTCTATCAATGCAGTCATCTAATCGAGGTAGAGGAAAAGAATCAGACTTTGTAACTGCATTTACACGACGATAGTCCGTGCATAAGCGGGACGTACCGTCAGGCTTAGGAACAAGAATACATAGGGAACTCCAAGAGCTGTTACTGGGTTTTGCCATGTCATTCTGTAATAAATAAGCTACCTCACTTTTCATTACCTCCCTTTTCTTTGCATTAACCCGGTACGGATGCTGYCGTATAGGAGCAGCGTTCCCTACATTCACGTCATGTTCCAAGATGGACGTGCGACTTGGAACGTCCTGAAACACATTGAGAAAACGGTTTATCAATAYSATAAGGTCCTTAGTTTGATCGTTATCCAAATGTTCCATTTGAGAGGGTAACTTCTTCAGCATCTCTGAATTACATAGGCGTTCACACTGCTGTAACGTATGGCGTAACTCCAACCCGTCCTCCTTATCCTCCTCTAGGTCCCAGCCAGGCTTCAGCACCACCYCAGCCACACTGGAGACGGCGGGCTGGACCGGCTTACTTGAGGAGCTGTCTGGAGAGTCACGTACATAATATGCTTTTAGCATGTTAACATGACACACACGGGAAGAACGCCTTCGATCTGGGGTCTTTATCACATAATTGGTGTCACTGAGTTTTTTTCCACAAGATATGGTCCAGAGAAACGTGCTGACAGAGATGAGACAGGAATTGGCAATAAAACAAAAACTTGATCCCCTGGTGCAAAAGAACGGCCAACAGCCTTTTTGTCATAATGCAACTTCATGCGTTTTTGCGAAGAGGAGAGAGACTTTTGGGCTAACGCACATGCGGCGTGCAGTCTCTCCCGCATCTTACTGACATAATCCAACACATTTTTAGGGGCGCTACTGGGTGTAGGAGATAAGATATGCTCCTTCAAAACTTTCAGCGGACCCCGTGGGGTGTGTCCAAACACAAGGTCAGCAGGGCTGAACCCTAAGGACTCTTGTATCGTTTCCCTTATAGCAAATAGGACAAAGGGCACCCCCTCATCCCAATCGGTACTGGTATCCATACAATACTTGCGTAGCATTGCCTTCAGCGTCTGATGCCAGCATTCAAGAGCCCCTTGACTCTCTGGATGATACGGACCTGATGGGAAATACACAGCGTCTTTAACAGATTTGAAAACAGTTTTGACATAAAGTTGGTTTATGACAAAAAGGCTGTTGGCCGTTCTTTTGCACCAGGGGATCAACTATTGTTGTTGAGCTTAAAACTTTTACACCTGTGAAGAGATAACGAAATTGTATTTAGCAAAAATACTGTTGCTTTAACTTACTTACATGTTACAAGTGTACAGAAAGTCTACGTAGTTAAACATCTATCTGTCGAACTAACCTGAATTTGCCTGCTGTGTGGAMGATTAGCTATAATTGCAACAGGAGCTAGCGTAGCTTGTCGGATCGGGATGTGCTGAGAAGGGCTTTGTTCCGAGACAACCAGAGAACTTAATTTGTGATGCTGGACATCTCTCTATTGCATTTAGGGCATTTTCCACCATGGATTACAGATAGGAGAGAACCTTGGAATTATTGTTTCAGGGGGTTTGCTATGGTGCTGTGAGTYACATTGGGTTTTCCCATTCATTTGCTGAATCATTCGGTTTATATCAACATTTGTTGAGCTCCAACATGTGCCAACGTTAGCTTGCATGACTTGGTTTTGAGAGTGCACTATATACCCAGGGGTTTTATTTGTATTGCTATATTGTGAATGATTGTATTTGTATTACCTGATAATTTTTTCTTGATAGTGCATTCAAGTCAAATTGCATTCTGTGTGTGGTTGTATTTTATTCCAGTCATTCATTATGATTGCATGGGAGAACATTCTTGAAACAGTAATCAAAGTCTTTATATATCTATTAGTAATTACACTAGCCTCTCGTTTTTTTCCCTTGTGAGTCAATATCATTCAAGTTAATTTACTGATATGTCCCTTTCACKATTATTCTCATGCTGATCTATCCAGGTCTGTGGTAAGAGGGTTACACATAGTTTGGTTGCAACTTTGTGAGAGAGAGATACAGATAATTATATTATATACAGAATGCAGAGAAATAGAGAGAAATAAYAAGAAAAGAGACTTGCCTATTATTCATTCTTATAATCTCTACCTCAACAGAAAATGTGCCTGGATATATGATAAGCATTACTCTGTGTGGGATCACACATCTAACTCTTCCATGATACTATGACAATGCATTTCATAATTTTTCAAGCACAATTTCCTTGACAATGCATGTTATTCTGTTTCAAGCACAAATTCTCCAGGTCGTCACCAACATTGAGAAAATTCCCAAGTACTGTTCACTGGGTGTCTGGCAAAGCCACTCACTGAATAATATAGAGGAGGAACAAAAGGTCAATGTTGAGGAGAAAATATACACCTCAGATTATTCGATTTAACAATTTTTCAATTTCACAACACTAAATCAAAATTTAGCAGGACACTTAATGATTAAGAATTGTTACCAAAAAAAAAGAGATGTGTATCTCATCTCATGGCATGTGTATCAGACAGAGTAGTCTCTGCTAGCTGATACACAGCAAGCCTAGCTCAAATGGCCCCTTAKACGTGCACTTAAACAGCCGGCACAAAGGTGACTTTGGCAGCGATTACAGCTGTAGGTCTTTCTTGGTAAGTCTTTAAGATTTTTCCACAACTGGATTGTACAACATTTGTCCATTTATTATTTCAAAATTCTTCAAGCTCTATCAAAATGGTTGTTGATCATGGCTAGACAACAATTTTCAGGTCTTGCCATAGACTTCCAAGTAGATTTAAGTCAATACTCTAACTCGGTCACTCAGGAACATTCACTGTCTTCTTGGGAAGCAACTCCAGTGTAGATTTGGCCTTGTAGTTTAGGTTATTTTCCTGCAGAAAGGTCAATTCATCCGAGTGTCTGGTGGAAAGCAGACTATAACAGGTTTTCCTCTAGGATTTTYTTGTACTTTGCTCCATTTCGTTTATTTTTTATCCTGAAGACTCCCCAGTCTACGATTACAAGCATACCCAGAACATGATACAGCCATCACTATACTTGAAAATATGGAGAGTGTTACTCAGTAATGTGATGTATTGGATTTACCCCAAACATAACACCTTGTATTCCAGACTAAAAGATAATTGCTTTGCAATTTTTTTGCAGTATTACTTTTGTGCCTTCTGTACAGGCTTTCTTCTTTTCAGTCTGTCATTTAGGACAGTAACTATAATGCCATGTTGTTGATACATCCTTAGTTTTCTCATATCACAGACATTAAACTTTGTAACTGTTTTAAAGTCAACATTGGCCTCATGGTGAAATCCCTAAGCCGTTTTCTTCCTCTCTGGCAACTGAGTTAGGAAGCATGCCTGTATCTTTGTAGTGGCTGGGTGTATTGATACACCATCCAACGTATAATTAATAACTTCACTGTGCTCAAGGGGATATTCAATGTCTGTTTTTTTTTTAAACCCATCTCCCAATAGGTGCCCTTCTTTGAGATGCATTGGAAAACCTCCCTGGTCTTTGTGGTTGAATCTGTGTTTGAAATTCACTGCTCAACTGAGGGACATTACTGATAATTGTATGTGTGGGATACAGTGATGAGGTAGTCAGTCAAAAATCATGTTTAACACTCTCCATGAGATTATGTGAATTGTTACACATTTTTACTCCTGAACCTATTTAGGCTTGCCATAACAATGGAGTTGAATACATATTGACTCAAGACATTTTAACTTGACATTTTTTTATTAATTTGTWAAACCTTCATTACACTTTGACATTATGTGGTWTTGTGTTTAGGCCGSTGACAAAACAATCTCAATTTAATCAATTTRAAATTCAGGCTGTWAGACAACCAAATGTGGAAAAAGTCAAGGGGTGTGAATACTTTCTGAAGGCACTTTTCCTTGGGTATAGGAGATGAGATCCGTTTTGGCAAGAGCACACATTTCCTCTGATGGAGATAGAGCCCTCCCACCCTCCCCACGCCACCCAGAGCCCATCCCCTCAGTGAACCCTGGTGATGGATTTTCTCTAAAAATATTCTGTCACAGACATTCCAATATTAATTATCTCTGTCCTTCTACTCTTCTTCTCTTTGTGGCCATGCTTTCCCTACTTTCTTTCTCACAGTAGGCAGGTTTCCATTGGCCCAGGTTTAGTCGACAAAAACAATGTCTGAAGAAAAATCATTGTGACATTTGTACTGGAAACTGCAGATATACTATAGGAGTCGTTTTCAAAAAATGGAGTACAKTTTTATTCGTTCAACAGTGGTAGATCTTTCTTTTGTCAAAGCTTTTTAAATAAAATCAAATGAAACTTTATTTGTCACATGCGCTGTATACAACAAGTATTCGTAAAGTGTTTACTTACAAGCCCTTAACCAACAATGTAGAGTAAGAAAATATTTGCTAAATAAACTAAAGTTAAAAYAGTAACACAATAAAATAACAATACTGAGGTTATATACAGGGGGTACCGTTACTGAGTCAACGTGCACAGGTACAGGTTAGTCGAGGTCATTTGTACATGTAGGTAGGGGTAAAGTGACTATGCATAGATAATAAATAGCAAGTAGCAGCAGTGTACAAAACAAATGGAGGTGTAGTGTCAATGTAAATAGTCCGGTGGCCATTTGATTAATTGTTTAGCAGTCTTATGGCTTGGTGGTAGAAGTTGCGACAAATGATGATGGAAACAGTGTTTGTTTAATAAATTATGGTTGCCGAATAATTTTGAATGTGTGTTCCCATTGAACTCTCTTTTGTGGATTTAAACAGCTGGACTTAGAATGTCGAATAAAAATTAAGTTGTTGAATTTTTTCCCTTGTCCATTTCGGTAAAATGTGCATTAATGAAGTGGCGACAGCCTGTATGCCCTGCCCACATATCTGTTGCATTTCTCAGGTWGCCAGCAAAAGTCACTTTCATTCATGTAGTCCTAGTAGAGATCTGAAACAAATTGGTGGTGAAACTTCGAATWMCAATGTAAAGCAATTCAGGCATTCTTGAATGTCAAGACAATCCTTGCATTGAAAGTAAAAATACTTTTATATAGTTTAATAAATGGATTTTGCAAGCAGTAGGCATTTAGGTTTTTAGGAACATTTAAAACAAATCATAAGTCCAGCTGTTTAAATCCACAAAAGAGAGTTCAATGGAAARACACCATGGTGGGCAACTGTCGCATCTATTTTCTATCCCAGCTTTCTATATGTCGACACAAAATCCCTGGACACGTTCATGGAAACCTACCTAGTGTCTCTCTACATCTGACAGCATCTCTCTTTGTCGTTTCTGTGTCTGTCTCTCTTTCTCTCGCATCCTTTTTCATCCGCTCACACAGATCATTAATGTATTTTATTTTAGAGTAAGTTTAATTTGTCAAATRAAAGTGGACAAGACAGACCATTCATTTGCAACAAAACAATACACTATTAGTAAGTAATCTCTCTCACGCATGGATGACCCTACGCCATGATATCAGATACTACACTGTGAGACAGATTTGACTACTTAGCACCGGTTATTTTTAGAAGAAGAACAAAAGGTGAATTGAGAATAAAGATGTGACAGATTTGTGTTTTCGTGGTTTATTTTTCAAAATGCCCTCTGGGCCCATCTGGAAGAATCATACCAGCTAAAATCTTGTAGTTTAAAAACACTTCTAACACATCACATAGCAAATGAGCTTAACTGTACAAGRGATTAAATTAGTTTAAAGGAAAAATAACATCAGTAAAAGTAACACTGAGTCCAGCAAAGACTAGATRCACAAAACCCCTCACTATAGATAGAGAAAAACAGTGAGTTCTGAGAGTTGGAGTAGTGGCAGCTGTAAAGAAACAACTAGCGGCGTCTGCGAGTGGAATTGCTAATACATTTCCAATGTGTTTTAGAGTAAGATAGCAAGGAACAATGGAACTGCTGCAGAGGATAGAAAGTGCAGACAACCCACCTGGCTGGAGAGCTGTTTCTTAGGAAAACATATGCCACAGGCCTGCGGTAAAGTGTCAGACACAACTGAGAGGCTGAACGATGGTGGGCTACCATCAAAATACACACACACGTGCACAGACACACAAACAAACACACACAGGCATGTCACTCTCACACTCATACTCACATGCGCACGCACACACACACACACTCCAATCACCAACCTCCCTGCACAGCTGAGAAAACGCAATATATGGACAGACACTACATGCCTGGGACTCACACATTCATTTATGCACTGTCTTTTTGTGCTTCTTGATATTTTACTCTCCTCTCTCTTCCACTCTGGCTTGCACACAGAAAGATGGTGAACATTTGCAGTGTGCAGTGAATCATAGTGGATGATTGGCATCAACAGAAAGGGGCKAAGGGCACCTCCCAAAGCCAGAGCGCAGTGACCTGTCAGCATCTAACAGAGTTTTTACAAAACACATTCTCAGCAGTGCTTCAGTATCTACCAACTTGGCTATAGATCTCRTCCTTAATATTCTCTCTCAACCCATGTCTCAAAGGAGGCTGGAGTTCATACAAGAAGTCTTCTCGGGTCCAAAAAGTTGGACCAGAATGGACCCGAGGACAATCAGACCCYAACACGAATGGACCCTAGGACAAACTGACCTAGAGCCGACCCGTAACCTAACAAGTCTGGGTCTAGACCAGAACAGATTGGACCCGAGTGACAATAAACATATATGTTTATCAGCCAAGTTGCTCTTCTGGTTAACGAGTAGGGCTTTATATGTTGGCTAGGCCTTCTATAAGTCAATAAATTCACATTAGTGTAAAATAAATATTTTATAGGCTATGCAGAGCCGTGGTCATGTCCATTCAGGTCCACTCGGGTCTATCAACTGTAGTTACATAGACCCGAGACCCATGACATTCAAACAGGACCCAACCCTGTTGACAAATTAGAATTTTGGATCCGAGACCTACTCGGGCCCCGGGTCCAATCTCGGGTATTTGGGTTCCTGTGGATCCGTGAATAACTCTAGTACATACAGTAACTCTAAAAGTTACAGTTAAGTAACATAGTTCATATTCCGTGTGCCTCAGTTGGTAGAGTGTGGTGCTTGCAACACCATGGATGTGGTTTCGTTTCCCATGTGGGACCAGTATGAAAAAGTATGAAAATGTACACTACTTTAAGTCACTCTGAATAACAGTATCTGCTAAACAAAAAAATAAATACTAATAGTGTTTGTGTTTCCAGCTGTTACAGAAACAGCACCTTGCTTAGTGCACAAKGTTTACTCCTCATCAACATTCCCAATGTGTTCAGCTTTGCAATGTCAGTCCCCCAGACTTAAGGCTCGGGTCCTAGAGAATAAAGAGTATTCAGCAGTTTCCTTAAATCAAACAGCCCATGAAGGTTTCATTTTCAATTGATCTGATGCAATTTACAGTACTTCCCAGAGTCAGGAGTTTTTGCTCACTGCTTTTTTAAGGACCGGAATGCTGCCAACAGGTCTGCTGCTGCTGTCGTGTGTGTGTGTGTGTCTGTGTGTGTCCGTGCTTGCATGTGTTTGTGTGTGTGCATGCATGCTTGCTTGTGTGTGTGTGTGTGTGTGTGTGAGATAAAGAGAGAGCAAACGAGGGAGAAAGAGAGAAGCTAGAGTCATTGAGTATATGGGTCGAAACATTTCATTTGTTGATAAAAATTGTAGATTATCTAGGTTACGGTCTATACAGACATTGGTTTGTTATGTTAGGAATGCACCATTTATCTGATCAGAAAATTGAAGTTCAACCATGGGTTGCCATCTCCCAGGAATTTCTCCATTAGTCTCACTTGAAAGTTCTCAAGGGTTTTTCTCCTTCTTTATACGTCACCACTATTGATACAACTGAGAAATAAAGTATGACAATAAGGCAAACTAAAGTTTAGGCTTGATACACAAAAATAAACTGTGTCATGTTGTGACAGTATGTGCAGTACACCTCCTACTCATTGTGTTTTATCCATCTCATGTCAACAGAGGATGAGCCCTCAACTGCCATGGAAACATTGTTTTGGAATGGGAAACCATGTGGCAAGACCAAATCAAATCGACCAACTGCTAGGTTCAGAATGGCCATGACTGTAGCCTCTCCCTCTCTCCGCCTCTTTTCCCTTTTAAGGCTCCTGGCCTTGCCTCAAAATAATCCCAGTTGTGGGATTGCTAGGGGACTACAATTCAACTYGTGGAAATTAAACTTCCGCTACACCATGGCGCCAATGTGCCTTCAATGTGACGTTCTACCAGCTACACAGATACCAACCTAAATCAACTGTATACCTTATTATTTGAATTCCCAGGATAGAATGAATGCACGCGTCAGCCATCAAGGATTTAACCTCTGCAATTCATGAGCAGGACACTGCCATTGGACACGACGCAACGCGAGCTTCAAAGCAGCTTTCATTGATGTCAAAGAAAGCATTCCCTCAATGGCTGATGGCAGTGTTGGAGGCCCGATGTCTGTAGTGTAGCAGGGTTGCAAGAATGACAKAACATAGATTTAGAGAATTAAAAGAACAATCAAAGTGCCCAATCATCACTTAAAATATTTGGTGTGTGACAGAATGGTGACACTCAATGAACTATTTGACCACTCAAGTCAGTCAAACCCAATATTGACCATTCAATACTAGAACAGCAAGGCCTTGAGGGTCTCCCCTCCAGGTGTCACCCATCTTCCACTATATCCCCTGTGCATTTACACCTGTGTTTTCTGTCTGTCTGTTGCCAGTTCGTCTTGTTTGTTCAAGCCTACCAGCGTTTTGTGTCTCAGCTCCTGTAGTTTCCAGTTTCTCTATTCTCGTCCTCCTGGTTTTTGACCCTGGCCTGTCCTGACCCTGTACCCGCCCGCCTGACCACTCTGCCTGACCCTGAGCCTGCCTGCCGCCCCGTACCTTTGCTCCACCTCTGGATTACCGACCTCTGCCTGACATGACCCTGAGCCTGCCTGCCTTTCTGTATCTTGGCCTCTATTCTGGATTATCGACCTCTGCCTGCAAAGAAACCACTACTAAAAGGGCACCAATAAGAAGTGACTTGCTTGGGCCAAGAAACATGTGCAATGGACATTAGACCGGTGGAAATCTGTCCTTTGGTCTGAGTCCGAATTTTTTATTTTTGGTTCAAACCGCCGTGTCTTTGTGAGATGCAGAGTAGGTGAATGGATGATCTCTGCATGTGTGGTTCACACCGTGAAGCATGGAAAAGGAGGTGTGGTGGTGCTGTGCTGGTCACACTGTCAGTGATTTATTTAGAATTCAAGGCACACTTAACCAGCATGGCTACCACAGCATTCTGCAGCGATATGCCATCCCATCTGGTTTGCTCTTAGTGGGACTAAKATTTGTTTTTCAACTGGACAATGACCCAATACWCACCTCCAGGCTGTGTAAGGGCTATTTCACCAAGAAGGAGAGTGATGGAGTGCTGCATCAGATGACTTGGCCTCTACAATCACCCTCCTCAACCAAATTGAGATGGTTTGGGATCAGTTGGACTGCAGAGTGAAGGAAAAGCAGCCAACAAGTGCTCAGCATATGTGCGAACTCCTTCAAGACTGTTGGAAAAGTATTCCAGGTGACTACCTCATGAAGCTGGTTGAGAGAATGCCAAGAGTGTGCAAAGCTYTCATCAAGGCAAAGGGTGGCTGCCAGAATATAAAATATAAACYTCCCTTTTTCAGGATCCTGTCTTTCAAAGATACTTTGTAAAAATCCAAATAACTTCACAGATCTTCATTGTAAAGGGTTTAAACACMGTTTCCCATGCTTGTTCAATGAACCATAAACAATTAATGAACATGCACCTGTGGAACGGTCGTTAAGACACTAACAGCTTATAGACAGTAGGCAATTAAGGTCACAGTTATMAAATCTTAGGACACTAAAGAAGCCTTTCTATTGACTCTGAAAAACAACAAAAGAAAGATGCCCAGGGTCCCTGCTCATCTGCGTGAACATGCCTTAGGCATGCTGCAAGGAGGCATGAGGACTGCAAATGTGGCCAGGGCAATACATTGCAATGTCCGTACTGTGAGACGCCTAAGACAGCGCTACAGGGAGACAGGACGGACAGCTGATCATCCTCGCAGTGGCAGACCACGTGTAACAACACCTGCACAGGATCGGTACATCCAAACATCACTCCTGCGGGACAGATACAGGATGGCAACAACTGCCCGAGTTACACCAGGAACGCGCAATCCCTCCATCAGTGCTCAGACTGTCCGCAATATGCTGAGAGAGGCTGGACTGAGGGTTTGTAGGCCTGTTGTAAGGCAGGTCCTCACCAGCCGTGACCGACAACAGCGTTGCCTATGGGCACAAACCCACCGTCGCTGGACCAAACAGGACTGGCAAAAAGTGCTCTTCTCTGACGAGTTACATTTTTGCCTCACCAGGGGTGATGGTCGGATTCACGTTTATCATCGAAGGATTGAGCGTTACAACGAGGCCTGTACTGTGGAGCGGAATCAATTTGGAGGTGGAGGGTCAGTCATGGTGTGTCACAGCATCATCGGACTGAGCGTGTTGTTATTGCAGGCAATCTCAACGCTGTGCGTTACAGGGAAGACATCCTCCTCCCTCATGTGGTACCTTTCCTGCAGGCTCATCCAGACTTGACCCTCCAGCATGACAATGCCACCAGCCATACTACTCGTTCTGTGCATTTCTCCTGCAAGACAGGAATGTCAGTGATCTGCCATGGCCAGAGAAGAACCCGGATCTCAATCTCATTGAGCACGTCTGGGACCTGTGGATCGGAGGGTGAGAGCTAGGGCCATTCCCCCCAGAAATGTCCGGGAACTTGCAGGTGCCTTGGTGGAAGAGTGGATGTAACATCTCACAGCAAGAACTGGCAAATCTGTTGCAGTCCATGAGGAGGAGATGCACTGCAGTACTTAATGCAACTGGTGGCCACACCAGATACTGACTGTTACTTTTGATTTTGACCTTCCCTTTGTTCAGGGACACATTATTCAACTTATGTTAGTCACATGTCTGTAGAACTTGTTCAGTTTATGTCTCAGTTGTTGAATTTTGTTATGTTCGTACAAATACTTACACATGTTGACTTCTGTAACCGTAAAAGCCTTGGTTTCATGCATGTTAACATTAGAAGCCTACTCACTAAGTCTGTTTTACTCACTGCTTTAGCACACTCTGCCAACCCGGATGTCTTAGTCGTGTCTGAATTCTGGTTTAGGAAAACCACCAAAACCCTGAAATCTCCATCGCTAACTATAACATTTTCCGCCAAGATAGAACTGCCAAAGGGGGCGGTGTTGCAATCTACTGCAAAGATAGCCTGCAGAGTTCTGTATTACTATCCAAGTCTGTACCCAAACAATTCGAGCTTCTACTTCTAAAAATGCACCTTTCCAGAAACAAGTCTCTCACTGTTGCCGCTTGCTATAGACCTCCCTCTGCCCCCAGCTGTGCCCTCGATACCATATGTGAATTGATTGCCCCCATCTATCTTCTGAGCTTGTGCTACTAGGCGACCTAAACTGAGACATGCTTAACACCACGGCCATCCTACAATCTAAGCTTGTGCCCTCAATCTCACACAAATTATCAATGAACCTACCAGGTACAACTTCAAATCCGTAAACACGGGCACCCTCATAGATGTCATCCTAACTAACTCACCCTCCAAATACACTGTTTTACGCTGTTTTCAATCAAGATATCAGCGATCACTGCCTCATTGCCTGCATCCGTAATGGGTCTGCGACCAAACCTCATCACTGTCAAACGCTCCTTAAAACACTTCTGCGAGCAGGCCTTTCTAATCGACCTGGTCGGTGTATCCTGGAATGACATTGACCTCATCCCGTCAGTAGATGATGCCTGGCTATTCTTTAAAAGTGCCTTCCTCACCATCTTAAATAAGCATGCCCCATTCAAAAAAAAATTAGAACTAGGAATAGATATAGTCCTTGGTTCACTCCAGACCTGTCTGCCCTTGACCAGCACAAAAACATCCTGTGGCGTTCTGCATTAGCATCGAATAGCGCCCGTGATATGCAACTTTTAAGGGAAGCTAGGAACAAATATGCACAGGCAGTTAGGAAAGCTAAGGCTAGCTTTTTCAAACAGAAATTTGCATCCTGTAGTATTAACTCAAAAAAGTTCTCTGACACTGTAAAGTCCATGGAGAATAAGAGCACCTCCTCCCAGCTGCCCACTGCTCTGAGGCTAGGAAACACTGTCACCTCCGATAAATCGACTATAATTGAGAATTTCAATAAGCATTTCTCTACGGCTGGCCATGCTTTCCACCTGGCTACCCCCTACCCCAGTCAACTGCCCGGCACCCTCCACAGCAACCTGCCACCATTTCTCCTTCACCCAAATCCAGATAGCTGATGTTCTGAAAGAGCTGCAAAATCTGGACCCCTACAAATCAGCTGGGCTATCTGGACCCTCTCTTTCTAAAATGATCTTCAGAAATTGTTGCAACCCCTATTACTAGCCTGTTCAACCTCTCTTTCGTATCGTCTGAGATTCCCAAAGATTGGAAAGCTGCCGCGGTCATCCCTCTCTTCTAAGGGGGTGACACTCTAGACCCAAACTGCTACAGACCTATATCTATCCTACCCTGTCTTTCTAAGGTCTTCGAAAGCCAGTAAACAAACAGATTACCGACCATTTCGAATCCCACCATACCTTCTCCACTATGCAATCTGGTTTCAGAGCTGGTCATGCGTGCACCTCAGCCATGCTCAAGGTCCTAAACGACATCATAACCGCCATCGATAAGAGACATTACTGTGCAGCTGTATTTATCGAACTGGACAAGGCTTTCGACTCATCCAGACTCACATTAAGCATCTACAATCCAAAAGTAAATCTAGAATCGGCTTCCTATATCGCAACTAAGCATCCTTCACTCATGCTGCCAAACATACCCTCGTAAAACTGACCATCCTACCGATCCTCGACTTCAGTGATGTCATCTATAAAATAGCCTCCAACACTCTACTCAACAAACTGGATGCAGTTTATCACAGTGCCATCCGTTTTGTCACCAAAGCCCCATACACTACCCACCATTGCGACCTGTACACTCTCGTTGTTTGGCCAAAAGAGAGAGATTAGAGCTGCAAAACTGTTATACATTGTGAATATGTAGGCATCGGATTCACCAGAATGTCCGGAGATATTTTGGACACCACACTAAATCTGACCAACCAGAACTCATCATAAACTTTACATAAAAATACTGTGTTGTAAATGGCAAATGAAAGATACACTGGTTCTTAATGCAAACGCCGTGTTAGATTTTTTAAAATAACTTTAATAACAGCTTGGCGTTATTGCGAGACAGCGCCCGCCAAACGGCAGAGAATAGAATAACATTTTCCAAGAAAATACGAAAATAACATCATAAATTGTTCACTTTTGTGAGCTTCCATCAGAATCTGTAACAAGGAGTCCATAGGTCGAGAATAAATCGTTTAGAATGTCCTTCTCCTGTCGAATTCGTGCCACAATCTAGCCAATGTTGATGACGTTCCTAGTTTCTCTCTGACGCAAAGAACGGGAAAACTCCAAAAGTCCAAATAACGTTGAATAAATGATAGAACTCGGTTGAAAAAACCTGCTTTACGATGTTATTATCACATGCATCAAATAAATCAGAGCCGGAGATATTAGCCGTGTATACCGAACGCTTATCATAAGACAATATGGAGGTGCTTCCCGCGCCTTGGTAGACAAAGGAAATTCTGGACACGTCATTCCAAGAGCTCTTGTTCGACCTCAGATCAAGCTAGACAC